>NC_079168.1:29461142-29733642 GCF_947568905.1 Ostrea edulis
TCTTGACTTTTTATTTTAATGTTTCCGTCATTCGGAAACTCTCATATGATACCGTTTAAATACATGATCACAGAGTCAGTCAAGTTTGACGAAACGAGGCGGGTGAGGACGGGAGTGATAATCGGAATGTGCCAACTGTTGAGTAACAAAATGGCGCCGTTCATGAAAAAAATGTAACCGTGATCAATTGATTGATTGTAGATTGTTTAACGTCCCACTCAAGAATCTTTCACTCGTATGAAAACATCACCATAATTGATAATCAGAGAACAGATGGAATGAACATTTATTTCAGAAAGAGGATTTAATTTGTATACATGTAGCAAACCATGGGTACAGTCAACTCTCGATAAACTGCCACCTTTTGTTCTTTTGAATTTATGCCATCTTGGGAAGAAAGAGCTACTTTTCTTGTATATGTAAGAGTTATCTTTCCTATATATGTACAAACATAATTTAAAAATATCTCATAATTATTTTTCCAAATTAATCCTACATGATTAAAATAGTTTTATCAATAATAAGGCTTCATTTCAAAACAATACACAAACAAGATACATATACACAGTATATTTCAAGTTATTTAAGTAAACCTTGTCTAGTGTCGGTATTTAGCGCACCGCGAATCTGTTTCATCATTAACTGGACGAAGGTCAATGAGTGTTTCAAAGCCAAATTTTTTGCAGCCGAAATATCACTCATTGTCTTCCTTTTTATTGACTTTTCCCATAAAACAGTAGAATAATTGGAGATTTCCTGTTGTGTACATTTCGGATGGTTTCCGTGGTACATAGTAATGTGTCACCTGAATCACTAATGTGACGTAATGAAAGGTTTATAGTGTCTCAGTCTGTGTATGTAATAATTTGCTATTTTCTTAGAAATTCAACAGAAACCTCTTTCGTGGCGAAGCCATAGCTAAACTGAAATATTTTTCAAAGAGGTAAAAACGACAAGACTACGGTCCATGTTAAGTAATCATCTTGTTTATTTAATATTGGGTACCCTCTGTCCAGGTGTACGCCGGAGATCGATAATGACCAATTTTCTGCATCACTGATCACGTGCAGCTATGGTGGTTTATCGAGATAATTAACACTTTGATATAGACCTTTGTAATAAAAAGACCATGGCAAATGGCGATAGCGAATTTGGCGTTTTAACGAGAATTTTAAGTAATGGGAAAAACATTCTTAGAAAAATGCGGTGTTATAACAAAAATGGCGATGAATTGAGTGGCGATATTTCGAGAATTAACTGTATATGGTGTGTGGACAATCCTGGGTTCGAATTCATTTCCAGTTGGACGAGTCTCTACATTTTCTTCTTTACTGTTACATTATCATTGTTATAATTTTTTCCGAGAATTGAGGAGGTTTAATGACATTACAATGCACCCACTTTCTATGCTTTATACCAGCCATGCATTAAGGTCGAGGGGTTAGGCAATATACATGTAGTTGAGAATCTAATAGTAAATGGTATTTTGTCAGAAAATTTGCTAGTCTAGTACTCTGCATAAAGTTGTGACTTTTTTCTTACAAACACTGTGACCAGGTTCCCCTCTTGAAATCGTGTATCATAATTGGAACTCCGGCATACTGTACCTTGTGTTGAAGCTGTTGTTGTGGGGGGAGCAGTAGAAGTATTTGTAGTGGAGGGGGAGGAACTACTCTGGGTCGTAGCGGGGGCCCAGGGGTTGGGGAGAGGCTGGTTGTTCTCTGTGCCTTGTAGCGTGTTGGTGGAATTAGAGTTATCTGAAAGATGGAGAAAGATACACGTAATTCAATTATTTCCAACTACTGTACAGACACTTACTCTCTGAACAATCATGTACCTGTACGTTTTCTAAGGACGGTTCCAGTAAAACACACATGGACAGGGGAAGGCACTTGAAAATTAGAATGACCACCCATAGAGGTGATTTTGGTACACTCTTATTCACTCATAGAGGCAAATAATGAAGCTTTATACTCACTCATTGAAGCAAATTGATTTATTCGATAAGTTTAATTTAAAATATTTCCATATCAGAATTTTTCCCTATCATACAGCACAAAACACTTTTTCATCTTGATATCAACTTTATTTTAGTATTCAATACATGCAATTCTCTTTCAAGCATAATTTACAGAACACCAAGACTGCCTGTCAATCATGTGTTCTTCTGAATATTTTCTCACAGATTACCCTGGTATATGGTTTGGTAAAATAACCACCCACTAGAAGCCACCCACCATAGAATCAACATCCCACCAGTGTGAAACACCCATAGATTTTAAAAAACTGCCTTCCTCTGGCACCCCATGTTTAAATGGTACAGCCCTCAGTTTCATTGACAAGAGAACTTGATTTACTAGGGTTTCATCAATTTTCGTGGTCATCAAGGAATTATATACAATTGGGTCTATATAATAATGGCCCTAAAAAGGATGAAAATATGAAGGTAGTCTGATTGAACATACTTTGGTAAACTATGATTCAATTTCCCACAATAATGTACTAGGAGTTTTGTGCATGTAAAATTATAATTCAGCAGCATTTCTCACAATTTAACTTACACGTACTTTGATAACTTTCACTTTAAACAATAACTACTTTAACTTTAATGACAGCTTACTTTGACCAACTAAAGAGGAAAATGGATTTTGGTTCCCAAAGGCAGCATCCATCATGGGCTCCTGCACGTCTCTGTACATTCTCTGGAGAGCATTGAAGCCCCCTGGTATACTCTGGATTTACAAAAAAAAATTCAACTCACAGGATGCAGAACAGGACTCTAGTCCTAATCAACGAAAACACATTCTGAGTTAACAATTCCTCTAGTCCTAATCAACGAAAACACATTCTGAGTTAACAATTCCTCTAGTCCTCATCAACAGGAAAACACTCATCAACAGGAAAAGACTCATCAACAGGAAAACACATTTTGAGTTAACAATGCCTCTCGTCTTAATCAAGAGGAAAACACATTTTGAGTTAACAATGCCTCTCGTCTTAATCAAGAGGAAAACACATTCTAAGTTAACAATTCCTCTCGTCCTAGTCAACAGAAACACACATTCTGAGCTAGCAATTTCTCTAGTACTAGTCAAGAGGAAATCACATTCTGAGTTAACAATTTCTCTTGTCTTAAGAGGAAAACACATTCTGAGTTAGCAATGCCTCTCGTCCTAGCCAAGAGGAAAACACATTCTGAGTTAACAATTCCTCTAATACTAGTCAAGAGGAAAACACATTCTGAGTTAACAATTCCTCATCAAGAGGAAAACATCTAGAGGAAAACACATTCTGAGTTAGCAATTTCTCTAGTCCTAGTCAACAAAAACACACATTCTGAGTTTATAGCAATTTCTCTAGTACTAGTCAAGAGGAAAACACATTCTGAGTTAGCAATTTCTCTAGTCCTCATCAACAGGAAAACAGAATGATTCTAATTTACAAATTTCTCTAGTCCTAGTCAAGAGGAAATCACATTCTGAGTTAACAATTCCTCTCGTCTTAATTAAGAGGAAAACACTCATGAGTTAGCAATTTCTCTACTCCTAGTCAAGAGGAAAACACATTCTGAGTTATTAATTCCTCTCTTTGGTTAAAGCCCAAATATTGACCTATGCTGTCAGCAATTCACCCCTCCCTCTGAGACATAATAACAAAGTGTGTGAGCGAATAATGATACTCTTATGGTTTTCATACCAGTATTGTGGTGCTGTACATCTACTAATACTTAGAATTAATGTGCGACTTTACCTCTAAATTACTCATGGCACGATCTTGTGATCTCATCAGTTCCTGGAGCATGGCTGGATTCCTGGCCAGTTCCATTGTCTACATAAAGACATACATAAAAGTACATCAGTTCAAAGTTTAACAGGTGGAAACCGTGACGAAATTGGTTAATGTATTTCTTTCTTCAATATCTCATCATACTCAACACACGTAAGAAACACAATTCACCAATATTTTCTACATCAATATCTTTGAATCATTCTCAATATTTCAAATAATGAAATATAACTACATAATTATTTTTGCAATTTTGCAGACTATTTACAGATTTAGCCATTTTACTAGTGATTTAAATATGAAAAGTGAAGCTGTCTCTGTAATGAGTGGCCAATAGATTGTTATTAATTCCAGTCCCATTAACAGTTTACTAGCCCTGTACAATTTGAAACTCGTAACCACATTAGCAGTGAATAATTAGAACAAACGCATAATTCAGAAGTCAGCCTTCACGTGAATAATTTAGAAATAAGGAGGTATGCTACACCCGAGAAATTTGATATGGATGAAAAGTGGAGGATATGTAAAAAAAAATATTTTGAAATTGAAAACTTTTAAATTTAGGGCTGTTCCAGAAATGATCAAATGGGGGGGGGGGGGGGGGGGGGGGGGGGTCGGGCGGCAAATGATATTTTTTTGTGTGGGTGGTCGTATTTTTTCATATCTTAATTGGTCCGTGGTGGGATTGTTAATAAAATATTTATTATGGGTAGTGGGTAGTTTCTATTGTTTTATTTTGTGCTACGTGGGTGTTGAGTTTTCAGAATATTTTTATTGTCGCTCTTGTCGTGTTGGTTACAAAACGTCGGAGGGAAAATTGAAAACGTGCTTTCGAAATGCTGCTTTCGAAATCGAAAGTAACACAGAACTATTCGAGTTGTCGCTCTTTGCAGCGCATAACTTTCCATTATGGCACTCTTCAAATTAGAGGCGCGTTTAATAGGGTCCCTTTGGACGTGATGGCGGCGAACTCCGTTCTGTAGATTATTACAGTTTACAGTGCATCGATTTTGGGAATATTTTGAAAACAATAGGTATTCCATTTTCTAATAAAAATAGGCAAACCTTAGTTGATTTATACGAGGGTACCGATGCGTTATATTTATCAGTCAGTGTGATGGTGATATAGAGGTCTCCGGGCGCGGGCTCCATTAGAAGACGAACGATTCGTGGAAAAACATATCCATACCCATTTCATGATAATAGCATCGTTTGGACTCCCAAATCTTTCCAACATTCCCGCCATAGATGCCTTTGATTGTTGATGTGACATCGTTTCTTCAGAACTACTGTGATACAATGTCGCACAGGCATTACCGCGTCATTGACTAGAATGTTTGTCCCGAAAACCTCGCGAGATTTGTACCGTTTTCATTTTAAAAAATTTTTTGTGGTGGGTCTGGTTAATTTTTTTTTTATTAGATGGGTCATTGTAAAATGAGTTTATTAATTTGATGGGTCATGGGGTAATTTTTTTTATTTTTTTTTATGGGTGCTTGGTATATACAAAAGGTGCCTCCCGACCCCCCCATGTATTTATTTCTGGAATAGCCCTTACTTTATTTAGTCAAAAAATGCAGTTTTAGTAGAAAGTAATCTGAGAAAAATTTAAAACCCCCGCTAGACTCAAACATGTGATCTACAATTCAGCAGTCGACGTGCTAACTTACTGAGCTACTCAGCTGGGTGAGAATTTTTCTAATGAATAGACAAATATTGCTGATATTTATATTTTCATCCATGTTTTAAAAGGAAGTCAGCCATTATGACGATGTAAAGTACCTCCTTAATAAACAAATACAGAAAATGTGCCTGTAATCACTTAATATAACTTATTATTAGGGAATCTGAAAGGTGATATTTGTTTTCACCTGAATGATCCTCCACTCATATCACTCTTTATTGCGTATATTTACAATGACTGTTTTATTTGAATGAAATCATTGTTTTGTAAAATAAAGCACCTTACATGCACATTTTTGAAGTTGATAAAAAACCATATACCTGTCTCATTAGTTCAGGGTTGTTAAGCATATGTGAAATTTCCGGGTTTCTCTGAAATTGAAAATGAAACAACATAGCTTTCAACATTAACACTGGTTACAAGCACACTAATGATACAGATTGATTGATTATTTGGCTGTTTTTCAGTGTATTTCCCTATTCAATAAAAGCAATGATCTTTCAACTTGACATATTATATGTTTCACACAAAAGAAACACATGACTGTAAATGGATACAAAAACAATCAACACATGGTCACTTCTGCAAACTCTGCTTTGCTGATTATGCAATTATTACCTCATGCCTCCATTTTTATGTACCCTTATTATTAAAACAACTTCCTCATTAACTTCTTAAAGACCTGCAATCTCTGTGCTAAGTGCATAATTATCTGTGCTGTTAATGATGTAACATTAAGTGCTTGATTATCTGTGCTGTCAATGATGTAACATTAAGTGCTTAATTATCTGTGCTGTTAATGATGTAACATTAAGTGCTTAATTATCTGTGCTGTTAACAATGTAACATTAGGTGCTTGATTATCTGTGCTGTTAATGATGTAACATTAAGTGCTTAATTATCTGTGCTGTTCATGATGTAACATTAAGTGCTTAATTATCTGTGCTGTTAATGATGTAACATTAAGTGCTTAATTATCTGTGCTGTTAATGATGTAATATTAAGTGCTTGATTGTGCTGTTAATGATGTAACATTAAGTGCTTAATTATCTGTGCTGTTAATGATGTAACATTAAGTGCTTGATTGTGCTGTTAACAATGTAACATTAAGTGCTTAATTATCTGTGCTGTCAATGATGTAACATTAAGTGCTTGATTATCTGTGCTGTTAATGATGTAACATTAAGTGCTTAATTATCTGTGCTGTTAATGATGTAACATTAAGTGCCTAATTACCTCCATCAGCTCCCTCATCTGAGGATTGCTGGTAATCATCTGTCTCATGACATCGGGATTAGACATAAGCTGTTGTACAAACGGATTCTCCATCATCTGCCGCATTAGGTCAGGATTAGCCATCAGCTACAAGCCACAAATTATTCACTGTATCCAACAACTGCCATGAATCAAGATCACAGAAAAAAACTAAAAAATGTTATTTCCCTTCATTTTAATACCGTATAAGCAGAATCTTTAGCAAGGATTTAAATTCTGGCATCATTAGTGAGAGTGAGGAGATCGCTAATAATTGATAATAATAATTATCAATAATTACTAATTAATAATTGATCTTCTTCATGGAATTATAAAGTCACTAAAATTAGATCTCACTAAATATATATACCCAATTTTATTGAAAAATCGCAAAATTTGCAGCTTGCTAAAAATTTCACTTCTACGATGTATTATTTTTCATCCATTATTACATGGCACTACTTACCTCTCGCTGCATATTTTGTTGCATCTCCATGAAATTATGGGAACCCATTCCCATATTTCCAAGTCCTGCCAGGCCCCCTAAACCCCCCAGTCCAAAGGGAGTCTGTGAAAGGTTCGGGGTGTCTCCTCCTGAACTTGGTGTCTATAAATATTCCACACGGAACAACATACAATTGGGCTAAAATTCAGACTGACTTTTCTAATAAAAAAAATATCAAAAGTCCAAGGACTAGGTTTTGTAATCTATCAATCTGTATCCCGCTGTAATGCATAGATTTTTGGTGTATGACTGACGTTCAAATTTTACATTAAAAAGAACTATCTTGCATGTTTGACATTCATACTATATTGGAGGTAAAGTAACATATAGTACTCTAGCAAAACCATACCTACTTCTTGTGGAAAACAATTTCTAATTTCTTTTAAATGTGCATAATAGTCCATATCATTTGTCTTTCATTATGCTGCTGTTAGAAAGGGCTTCAAAAGGGCACCACCCAAAAGTGATTCAACGTATGCCAGTTCTTTGTTTAGGGCTATTCCAGAAATAAATACATGGGGGGGTCGGGAGGCACCTTTTGTATATACCAAGCACCATAAAAAAAAAATTAAAAAAAATTACCCCATGACCCATCAAATTAATAAACTCATTTTACAATGACCCATCTAATAAAAAAAAAACTAACCAGACCCACCACAAAAATATTTTTAAAAATGAAAACGGTACAAATCTCGCGAGGTTTCTAGTCAATGACGCAGCAATGCCTGTGCGACATTGTATCACAGTAGTTCTGAAGAAACGATGTCACATCAACAATCAAAGGCATCTATGGCGGAAATGTTGGAAAGATTGGGAGTCCAAACGATGCTATTATCATGAAATGGGTATGGATATGTTTTTCCACGAATCGTTCGTCTTCTAATGGAGTCCGCGCCCGGAGGCCTCAATATCACCATCACACCGACTGATAAATATAACGCATCGGTACCCTCGTATAAATCAACTAAGGTTTGCCTATTTTTATTAGAAAACGGAATACCTATTGGTTTCAAAATATTCCCCAAATCGATGCACTGTAAACTGTAATAATCTACAGAACAGAGTTCGCCGCCATCACGTCCAAAGGGACCCTACTAAACGCGTCTCTAATTTGAAGAGTGCCGTAATGGAAAGTTATGCGCTGCAAAGAGCGACAACTCGAATAGTTCTATGTTACTTCCGATTTCTAAAGCACGTTTTCAATTTTCCCTCCGACGTTTTGTAACCAACACGACAAGAGCGACAATAAAAATATTCTGAAAACTCAACACCCACGTGGCACAAAATAAAACAATAGAAACTACCCACTACCCATAATAAATATTTTATTAACAATCCAACCACGCACCAATTAAAATATGAAAAAATACGACCACCCACACAAAAAAATATCATTTGCCGCCCGACCCCCCCATTTGATCATTTCTGGAACAGCCCTTACAGTATACATGTACTTCTCTGAGGTGTGCTGTTTTTAGTAGTATACAGTTATTGACTGGGTTCGAGGACAACAGCTGTTTTGTTTGACCTGAGAACGGATCTGTTGCCTATAGCTTGGAGGCTGAGGGCAACAGATCCGTTTGAGGATCAAACAAAACAGCTGTTGTCCGAGGACACAGTCTATAACTGTTTTGTTATACATCTTCATTTTTTAAAGGTTGTTTTTACGAGATGCACATGGTTTGTTGATTTTGAACTTTTAACACTTAACAGCGTAATTGCGTACGTTTATCAACATATCCACTAGTTTAAAGGAAAACATACCCAATATCCAAATTAATAATTAATCATTACATGTTTCATATTCCTGCTTAGCGTTTCATCTAGTAAATTCTGTATTTCATCATCAATCAAATCAGTGAACCTCGCCATTTCGTAAAAATAGCAGCAGACTGAGAATCGTGTGACTTGCGTAGCCAATGGAAATAAGGCAGACTATTGCCCGGACAACGGTTCGTAAACTGTTGGCCAGTAAATAGACCATAAGTGTGAGAATTGGTTTAACAGTTAAAATGTTGGTTTAGTTTTATATAGGAAAGAAAATGAATGTGTATAACAATTTACATTTCAGACTCACAATCTTACCCGTGTAGTCTCTGTAGTGGTGGGTGCTGTAGCTCTCTGTGCTGCTTGTTCTTGAGACTGAAAAGAAAAATATTACAACCCCCATCAAACTGTAAAAACGTTTTACCTATATATGCATATCGCATACATCCTACAAAATTTCATTGATAAAATGTGTCAAGTTTCTGCCTAACTTTCAGATCCTACAATTTTTTTAATGAATTGCAATATTTACGACTTTGTGTGGAAAATAACTGTGCGTTATTTGTCAAATAACATGTTTGAATCATACCCCTGACTGTACTACAAGCCAGTTTTTTTTTTAAGTAGCTCTGGAGCTAAGACCATAGACTGAGAATAGACTTAAGTCAAAGTTTTGATTACTTATATCTTAAGATTTACCCAGCACAGATGTTTTAAAACACTGCAGGTTTATAAAAAATTCAAATGCAAACATATACTGAAAATTTTATTTGTTTATGAAAATTATTTCAAAAGTTAGCTGGATTTGAAATTTAGACTTAAGAATATTCTCAGTTTATGTTCTTGAGGGTCTTCTTTATTTACCCTGTTAGAGGACTTGATCACCAGGTGCACAGTCAGGCCATCCTTAATTCCATGTTGAGCTAAAGTATCTCCATCCTTTAGGATCTTTCCCGCAAAGATCAAACAAAGCTGATCTAATGGTGCAGAAAACTTCTTACTCACTTGTTCTTTAAACTACAAACCAGAGGCATTGACATTAGTTACCACTTGTCCATTATGAATCACTCTTACAAGTTGAAATTTAAAGGCCTTATCTAAAATGTTTTACCTTATTTGGGAATAAGGCAAATAGTTTTTAAAGTTCTTCAATTATTCCAACAAAGTAAACAATCTAATAGTATATGTTATACTTTCATTGGTTGAGAAACATTTCATTAAAAATTAGATCACCTCTGAATGATAAAAGCACTCTCCAAGGTGATAGAACATAGCAATGGTTAACATTACTGAGGGGGAAAGGGGGTGAGGGCTGATAAAACATAGCAATGGTTAACATTACTGAGGGGGAAAGGGGTGGGTGCTGATAAAACATAGCAATGGTTAACATTACTGAGGGGGAAAGGGGGTGAGGGCTGATAAAACATAGCAATGGTTAACATTACTGAGGGGAAAAGGGTGGGGGCTGATAAAACATAGCAATGGTTAACATTACTGAGGGGGAAAGGGGTGGGGGCTGATAAAATATAGCAATGGTTAACATTACTGAGGGGAAAAGGGTGGGGCTGATAAAACATAGCAATGGTTAACATTACTGAGGGGGAAAGGGGTGGGGGCTGATAAACATAGCAATGGTTAACATTACTGAGGGGGAAAGGGGGTGAGGGCTGATAAAACATAGCAATGGTTAACATTACTGAGGGGAAAAGGGTGGGGGCTGATAAAACATAGCAATGGTTAACATTACTGAGGGGGAAAGGGGTGGGGGCTGATAAAACATAGCAATGGTTAACATTACTGAGGAGGAAAGGGGTGGGGGCTGATAAAACATAGCAATGGTTAACATTACTGAGGGGGAAAGGGGTGGGGGCTGATAAAACACAGCAATGGTTAACATTACTGAGGGGGAAAGGGGTGGGGGCTGATAAAACATAGCAATGGTTAACATTACTGAGGGGGAAAGGGGTGGGGGCTGATAAAACACAGCAATGGTTAACATTACTGAGGGGGAAAGGGGTGGGGGCTGATAAACATAGCAATGGTTAACATTACTGAGGGGGAAAGGGGTGGGGGCTGATAAAAAATAGCAATGGTTAACATTACTGAGGGGGAAAGGGGTGGGGGCTGATAAAACATAGCAATGGTTAACATTACTGAGAGGGAAAGGGGTGGGGGCTGATAAAACATAGCAATGGTTAACATTACTGAGGGGGAAAGGGGTGGGGGCTGATAAAATATAGCAATGGTTAACATTACTGAGGGGAAAAGGGTGGGGCTGATAAAACATAGCAATGGTTAACATTACTGAGGGGGAAAGGGGTGGGGGCTGATAAACATAGCAATGGTTAACATTACTGAGGGGGAAAAGGGTGGGGGCTGATAAAACACAGCAATGGTTAACATTACTGAGGGGAAAAGGGTGGGGGCTGATAAAACATAGCAATGGTTAACATTACTGAGGGGGAAAGGGGTGGGGGCTGATAAAACATAGCAATGGTTAACATTACTGAGGGGGAAAGGGGTGGGGGCTGATAAAACATAGCAATGGTTAACATTACTGAGGGGGAAAGGGGTGGGGGCTGATAAAACACAGCAATGGTTAACATTACTGAGGGGGAAAAGGGTGGGGGCTGATAAAACATAGCAATGGTTAACATTACTGAGGGGAAAGGGGTGGGGGCTGATAAAACATAGCAATGGTTAACATTACTGAGGGGATGGTTAACCTTACTGAGGGGGAAAAGGGTGGGGGCTGATAAAACACAGCAATGGTTAACATTACTGAGGGGAAAAGGGTGGAGGCTGATAAAACACAACAATGGTTAACATTACTGAGGGGGAAAGAGGGTGGGGGTTGATAAAATCCTATCCAGTTCCTCCCATGCATGTTCACCAATATTTTGCATTTGAGAAGCAGTAGACAATGTTTGATTATAACCATTAAATGGACTTTATTTCCCGTTTACCATGGCGATGCAAGGGGAAAGACATTGACAAATATGCTTCTAAATGTTAGGGGTCCAATTATCATGTTAAATCGAACATTTCGCCGAAAACTGCAAGCAATGCAGCTGGTTAACAGAAAATCAAGATGAAGGCATGATATCCCTTGTGAATAATTTGTTAACAGGAAGACAATTTTTTTTGTTATTATAGAATGTTGAGTGCCTGTGTAGTATATCTTTATAGTTGTACTTCATTTACATCATCAACATGATCAATACAGAATACGTGCTCTGGAATTTTTAAATATGAAGGAATTTCTAAGTAATATGCCAGAGAAGGATTAGCAATCTACAGTGTAAAAAAGATTAGTTTCATTCACTTTATTGAGGAACATTTCAATATTTGCAGTATTTTGCAAGGTGTTCAAATTTTTTGAATGGATAGGTCATGTGACAACTGGGTATAAATAGTAATGACATGAGCTCGTGCTGCACTCAATGCCGCTCACTGGTTTCCAGAAGTATATCAGTAAATTTATGGTGTCAGTTGTTTTTTTTAATTTTAGATACTGGTAAAGAAAATATGTCTATGTTAATAGGTACAGAGGTAATATGGTGGATATTGATAATGTATATAGGTATGATGTTAGATGTGATGGAATAATAAATGCATTCCCGTTTCATATATTCTTAGTCATTGTTAGTATTTATTCATTAAGCATTTAATCAATTTATAAACCAGGTTTTTTAAAATAAATTTACACTTCATTTTACACAAGGAATTCAATTTTGGGCTTAATTTTGTGATTTTACCGATTGCTCATGTGATTGTATAACTGCCTTTGATGGCACTTATTTTAGTGCCATATTTTGGGGACCAGTATACTAGAAGTGCTCCAATCATTCCAAATACACTCACCATTTATTAATTTAATGTACAGAATAATCAATGAAGTTACTAGACTAGTGTGACCCATTTCCAATGTTAAAGATGAAGAAAAATCACACTAGATTTGAAATAGTTAAAGGACATATCTCATGTTTTCAAAGTATACAATATTACATGCATTTTGTCTTCTTTATTCGCCGAAATTTTTGCGATAATTAACCACAATACAGACTTAAATCTAAGCCCCGATTTCAAAAAGTCAAGTTAATTAGGTAGGTAGTCACGTGGTACAGTGACGTCACATGCGCCCTTCGGATTGTGAAAGTACAGCGAGATATTATTAAAAACTCAACTTTTAGGGGCCTAATTAATTTACCATGGGCAACATTTAAATCCATGTTGATAAATTGTCCGAGTTTTATATGTGTTCGCCACCAGTGCACACATATAACGATGTAAATACCCAAATATAGCGAGTAAAGCGTGTATGAAATCGGCAAAAATTGTGAGTAAATATAATGTTTATATGGGTCGCTATCTACAAACTGTTTGGGGATGTTATTCCTTTATACATCTGTAATTGGCGCTGTTTTTCTAAAATGAACAGTGCAATCATTATTTATTTTTGGATTAGACAAATTATGATACGTTAAATTGTTGACAACTAGGCCCTATGCCAAGCTATTGTCACGCGTGCATTTCGGAAAGAAAGAAAAAGACAACACACACACAAATCAATAAAAATATTCAAATTTAAAGTGGTAATCATATTATTTTATTTTGATAAAGCAATCATTACTATTTTTGAATTGTGATCTGCACGTCTTTAGGAAGTACGAAGTGGGAGCACGGCGTTATAGCCTACTGGCGCACTCAAGATGCTACGAGTTCAATACAGAAATAATTTTATAATTCAGTTTAAAGTTAGGAAATACAATATTTTATTATTTGTATAATTAAAAGTTCAATTATTTTGTATCTTTATTTTTTGTTGTTGTAAATCTACCAGTTGGTAGAAGTTAACATTGTATCGTCGATATATGTTGTTACAAGGTGAAGGTCAGTTGATCCGCGTGTGTATTGAATTTGAAGAGCAAAACAGAATGTATGCTATAGGCCTACCAGTGCTTATAGCTTCGATATATCCATTTTCTCGCAGTTTACCAGGGTCTCTGTCCAAGCGATGTTTGAAAAGGTGACTGGGTGTGTTTTTTAAGGTAAAGTTCTTGCTCCAACAAAAAAATTATCCACGTCTTTTTTCTCGTACCTTCCTTTGAAAAATTGAAAAATACTCAGTCTAAATCCTTTCTACCGACAACTAGCACACCCGAGCACGGCACAAAACATCATAATGCATTATTATTTACAACCCGTTAACGTGACAATTGGTTTTTTGTCGATTAAATCTAATCTGTTTATGAAATGGCTAATAGATGTTTTCAAACCCGAGGGCGCATATGACGTCACACAAAATGGTGCGTAAACTAGCGAAAGAAAATATGCATATCGCAAGATTTGAATTTCATCGCTTTCAAACTCGAAAACTAGGCAAAATATTTCATTTAAAACACATTTAAAGTAGTTTTAGGCATAAAAAGAGTTGATTTTGCTGAAAAAATGAAAAAGTTTAGAAACATGCGTTGTGTCCTTTAATATATGAATTAATGGGACTTCATTTATATTTCATATATGCAACAAAAAAATTATAATTCATAATATCAGTAAACATGCCAGGTAAATGGAGTTAAACCATAAATTGAACAAATCATTAACATGCGTAAGTTCTGATGTTTGATGTCGGGATATGAAAAAAATTTAAGGATTTACTTGAAAAGGTAAAACAAAGTCAATTTCAAAGAAAAATTCAATGGAATTGAATTTGACTAAATTTCTATTCATTGTTTAATTTTAGGTAATGAGTTATTTGAAATTCCACAAAATTGTTCCGGCCAATAAAACATTGTTTGGGCTGACAAGATTCCCAGTGTTTTAAGTCCAAATGTCTGACAGAAAAAGTTTTCCATAACTCTGCCTCAGTGACTATCCCCAATGGCCCTGGCCTCACCAGTAACGTTTTTCTGGTCATATCAATACTCAATGAAAATACATCCATGCAGTTCCTGTTCTTGGCTTATTTCATTTTATTTTACTTTAATTTCTTACTACATTTATAACATTTAAGAGAGCGGAGCTCTCCCTATAGGCAACATGTGTATACATGTTTAAAAGGAAAATATAGAAAACTAATGAAAAATTAAACCATACCTATGGAACTTGAAAATTTTGGTCCAAATGGCATTGATTTGAATATGAGCACGTAGACATGTATTTCTCCATACTGAATCTTGTGAACCCAAGTATGCGTCGTTCTGAGATATTACATAAAATCCGTAAAAGCATGTAAAATTTATCTTATTTTCTTAATCATAAATGATAATTCCTTGATTAACACGATTGTACTGAGTCTCTCTGTTTCTGAATTTGCTAAACAGTAAACACCGCCGCTGAAATTGAATATTATGTCAAAATGCACTGTTTACATCAATTGCATTATGTTTCCCGCGATAAATGAATATCTAAAGTTAGGATGTTTTGATAGAGCTCTGTCCTCACACGTTAGGTGTTAACTTCAGGATATCTTTTGTCCTGCTATGGTACTAGATACTAATGCCAATCCTTTTTGCTTCGCCCTCAAACACGGTCACGCCGTTAAGACAGACTAGTTAATTACTCCCTAAAAAATAACACTGAAAATACTTAACTTGAAAAATGCTAGGAAAGTAATTAGTTTAATTTTGCTAGTTAAAAAAATCCTCTAGCTAAAATTTGCTAACTAGAACTAGTTTGTTCAAAAACTTTAAATTTTTCTATCCGTAATTTATTGTAGATAAAATTACTTCATTCAACAAACAAACAAAACAGGACCCTTCAACTATGAAAACATGAAACGTGGTCGTCTTCAACAAAACAGCACAAATGAAATACGATGAAAACTGATGAGGCTGCCCATTAGCCATTACACAAGACGGCCATCGGGATGTCATAGTCATGATTGTCATGTGTCGGATTTTTACACCTGTCGTAAGTTGGATATTAAGGTACATTCGTCAATTTCTATAATTAACACTTCATCTAAACCATAATCTTACTTCTCCCACACCAGCATCTTCACTGATTTCCACATCGTGTTTTTCTTTCGGCGTTTTAACTGTAACAGTGATTCTGTGATTTTCTTCGTCAGCCATGACTGTGATGAATTATGGGAAATATTGCGAATATCGAGCCCGAGAGTAATAAGGAGCGGATTTGATAGATCTTCGCAAGTGGGGAGCGGGGTGAACTGAAATTCAGAAAACCCTTGGCTTTCGAAGATGATGGGAAGATGATGGGAAAAGGCACTGTTTCGTCTGACATTTTCACCACATACAATCCAGTCAAACTGCTTTTTTCTCGTGTCTCATTAGTACATGTATTTAACCACGGAGTCAATATTCTTTACTTGACATACAGGCAGTGGAAATATCTTTGTACGAGTTAATTATACACCTTGCTTTTGTAACAACACATTTGATTGGTTAATATCAGACGTAATTCATCGCCATATTTTGATGAATTTAGGCGCAGAATAAACAAGCAACAACTTTAAATTATGACTTCTAATGAGACACAAGGGGGACCGGATGGGACCAAAGAAGAAGGCACAGATAAGTCTGGTGGCGATGTCTTTGCCAAGCCAGCCATTCCTGAACTCTCAGCCACAGTTAGTAATGTTTACATTTATATGACATTTCAGAAAAACGTGATTACAACTTCCCATCCATATTTCCATGTGCTCAAATGTAGATAATGACATCACGTCATTCCAATTTTCTTGATCAATACATGTATCATGATAATGCAGTTGGATTTTCAAAATGTCTTACGTTCACACTTGTTAGTTTGGGATGGTTACCATTACTTTCTCATTGGTCGTTTTCAGAAAACTTAACTTTTTCTAAATTTTCTTGCAATTTTCAGTGAACTACATGTTGATATAAGTTTTGGACAGGTCCAGTCCAAAGACTATTTCTACCTATGTAGCTATTAATAGCTACCTGGGTATTTAAACCTACTTAAAGTAGTTACTTCTACCTACTGTTACCTGTTTTTAAAAATATAAATCAATAATAATAATGGCGCATCTTTTAAACAGGTCAGTTGTTTTATGTATCATGTTGTGTATGTGTACGACAAAATTCGGAGCGTAAATTAATTTGAATACTTTACGGGGGTGGAAAATGCGGAGGAAATGCATGAAAAATTGCTCCAAGAACCTTTAATGTAAAAATGCATGATGTTAAACTTTAAAATTAATACAGATTTGTTTGACATTCTAGACTTCTTATCACATAGCTTTGATCCTATTAAAACTCCTGGAAAATAGAACTGGGTGTAGTTATTGATGCAAATTTAGGTTAGAAAGTAATAATTTTTTGTCCAATATTTTTGTGGTATTCATTGTCAGTGTAAGTGAATCAAGGAATTTGGTACACACCATATTGCACCGTTCCTGCGTTTAGCCACAAAATGCAAGTAAAGGAAAAAGTAGGTAAAAATAGCTACCTGCATGGAGTAGGTTTAAATACCTAGGTAGCTATAAGACTTAAGTAGCTACGGAGGTAGAGATATTCTTTGGACTAGACCTGTTGGAATTATTAAGACGATGATTGTTGCAACTTTTGTGTCATCCCTTTGTTATATGCTAAATTGAAACTATCATCATACTAATAGTACTTCAATTGTGACATCAATGTTTTAAACAAAGGAAACCAAGTTTGAACAAAAAAGGAAAGAAGAAAGATTAGATATATGCTATGAGGTATCTATAGGCAAAGAAGGACCTCTAACACCACCTTTTAAACGAGGCCAGAAACATGCACATTCCAAATTCCTATATCAAAGACATTGTCCTTTTCATGTTACATTACATCATACCATCCAGGACTTGAATGACCTACCACAAAAATGTCCCTGATGCAAAAAGCCCAAGTGTCCTGTTACTGGCCTAAATTCCATCAGTTTTTATCCTGTTTTTGACTTATATGAATCTCCCCCCCCCCTCCAAAGTTTCCAACTCTTTACCAGTGCTGTGTGTATACCTCACAGTTTATACATGAATGGCATAATCAACATGTTGATACAATTTTCCAGTCAAGCTGATTGTGATTTTGAACCTTATTTTCACTGATTTTGACTACAGATAACTGTTTACCTGATCAAGATATAGGGCTCACGGCAGGTTTGACTGGTAGACAGGGGATGCTTACTCCTTCTAGGCACCTGATCCCACCTCTGATGTGTCCAGGGGTCCGTGTTTGCCCAACTATCTATTTGTATTGCTTATGGGAGTTATGAGATTGATCACTGTTCGTTATATTCACCTTTCTTTCAGCACATCTAAATACTTTTAGGTGTTTGTAGATCAATGTAATTAGTTAAAAACTTTTATTATCAATTTGGAATGTTTACTAAATTGTACGTGATCAGGGATTTTCTTGGCTTATTATTGGGTCCAGTTATTAGACCCATTCCCAATCCAAAAATCACCAATATTTTCCTAATTTTCAATCTTTTTTCCCTGTGTCTTTAAAATTCCACACATAGAGAGTCAGAAATAATTAATGTTAATTTGTTCCCTGTGCACAATTATAAACTACTAGAAGTACAGAATCTGGTCCATGATTGTAAAAAGCGGTTTGCATTCCTAGGAAAAATACATTATGGTAATGATTTACAAATAAACTCAAGTGGTATATTACTAAAATGATTGTAATACTAAAGACGTTTAATTTTATCAAGCTTTACTTGTGATAGAAATATTATGATCAACTCTATTACTCCTTAGTATTGCTCCTAAATTATTTTTCCATACGCTTACATTTTTAGATGTAGTTCTTACGGCAGGGAGAGCTCTAATCCACTTCTAACAATATATTTGTACTTTCTAGTTGAATTATCATCATGCTGGTGGACGTTTTATATTTTAGGAAAAAATGAAGCAAGAAGAAGATAAATTACGGAAGAAATATCCAAATATGAAGCCGGGTGTTGGAGGGTCAGCTTTATTATCAAAACGACTACAAAAGGTAAACATGAAAAATTCACCTGAGAATTTTCCCCAAAGAATACTTGGAAAGCTTTTGTAAGAAGAATCTGACAGTACATATTAACCAGGGTTCAACACTAATGCTAATCCAGTAGCCTAAGGCTAGTAAAATTTTGCCCTGGACTATCAGAATACCAGTTATGGACTACTGAAAAATTAAAAACCTAATGCAATGAAGTAATGTCTAATCTTGTATGCAACTGTGCCAATATTCTGCCCTTAGAAAAATATAGTTCGTAACAAATAACAATACAATTCAAGTGTACAATCTACACCCAAAATGTCGAGGTTTTATGAATAAATCAGTAGAATTAGAGGCTAAAATGAGTTTAATAGAAGGGCATTTTGCAACAGAAATGCAAGGCTTTGCTTCTAGACTTTTCTGCGGTAGGCCCTCTGGACCACCTCCACCATATGGGGGAAAGCTCCATCCCGCACTGTCCTCACCCCTTTGTCACTATGTGACTTGGTCGGTAGGTGGACTAGCTAATTAGCTACTGACCTAGCAGGACCAGTCAATTACAGAATCTACAAGTCCTTTGAATTACTATGGTGAAAAAGTTGGTGTCAAATACTGTTACTGTTAACTAGTGTTTCAGCGATAGTCGCCAACCATCGAAAATCATTGGTAAATTGCTACCGATGGTGACAATCAATAGCTGAAATCTAACATTGATAGTTGGTAAATACTTATTGTGCTGGTTTTAATCTCTGTATTTCCGGAACGGACGATAACTCTAAAATTAGGTAGTGTACAATACCCAACAACACTGTCACAGAGATCTATTTGTATTCTGGTGCAATATGTTCTGTTGTCTGGAAGTATTTTGTATTAAGAAGAAAAACGAAGGACTGCCTAGCAGGAAATCACAGGAGTCGGCAGTTTATCTGTAAAGTTCTATAATTTAAACAACAACCATTGAGCTTCGTGAGCATAGTGACCCTGTGGTTGTTTACATTGTAGACTTTTACAGATAAATCTGCGTACGCCTGTGATCAAGCTTGTTTGTTTTTAGTTCAAATTAATTTTATTGAACATACATGTGTTATTTCTATTCCAAAATCATGTGTATGATGTTTATTATGGTTTTCTTATATGCATTTATTTATAGTTCCTTTGGCATTGGAACTTACAATTCCATCTTGACAAATATCATGACCACAAAATTGATAAAGTGGACAAAAACAAAAGTCAAACTGTTGATGGTTGAGATGAGAATTTTTTTTATTAATTTAGGAATTAAAGGTGAAAATAAAACTGTAGCCTTGTTGTTAGTTATTTAATACTACTAAAAAAATGTAGTAAGTAACACCAGTGTTTGATTTATTGATTTGTATAAATGAAATAGCTAAATTCTCTGTATAATCTCGATTATGAATAATAAAGATACCTCTGATTTGATAATCGATTGTAAATTTCTTCCAATTCTCGAACTGTTAATTGATGCAATCTTGGTAGAGAATATATGTCTTATATATATAAACAAACCACCCTCCTACTCACCAATGAAGATGGGGGATAGCATATGAATTGTCTTTATTATATTTAATCTTTACATTGAAGCACCTGCTGAGGATTGAAAATTCATTGTTTCATCAATTTCTTACAGAACAAGTACTTTGATTCAGGAGAATACAACATGACAAAGGCCAAAATGAGAGGGTCAAAGCTACCGCCTGCGGCACAGGAAAACATGATTTTGCAGGAACCACCGGGGGACGCCATTCCCACACCAGAAGCCATCGCTACAATTAGGAAACCATCACTTCAACAAAGCAAGTTAGCAGAGCTTTCATGAATGGCACCACTTAATATGATATTTTTGTTATTCAAATAATAGCGCTTTTTCACCTCTCATGACATCACTCAGAAGTTGGCAGTCACAATTTTTTTTTTCATGCGGGAAATTGATTTTACTGAGAGATATCTGGGCATTTTATACATTGTTTATGGTTCCCAGACAGTATAAACTTTTGATATTTCTTCTTTACCAGGAGTGAAATTCAAAGTTTTCACTTAATGTTAGAAATATCGTATTTTTGCTTAAAATTTTTTTGACCCTCATGACTGTTATAGAGGAAAAAGAAAGTAACTGTATTTTTTCAGTAAGTTTGTCATTTTGTCTGTGATGTGTGTTTTAGTGAATGTATGATACATGTATGTGTGTAATTGTTAATACTAAATGTTTCGTTTTGTTAATGCATCATATGTAATTATACTTGATTTATAAAATCTATGTGGAATGGGTTTTTTTTAACAATAGAGATCATGAATGATGTTAAAGTATTGACATTGTTCCACAAGGATTTCCAGTAAATAATGTTTGTACATTGTGAATGCAGTTAAATCAAGTCAAATATGGAAGAACATATATATATATATATATATATAAATGTTGGAAGAATGTGTATAACAGTTGCTTGTTTTCTTCTTTTTTCCTTCACATATTCCCATTCCACAAGTGACTGTATAAACATAAGATGAATGCAAAGGAAAGAGAGATTTCTGATGTGATGGAAGAAATAGGGTGTATCAAACTGATTATCCAAGTGTTCAGGGCAATACTTTTGGAGAAAGGTTTACTACAGAATTGAATGTCTATGACGTGGAAATAAAGGTTTATCACAGAGTTGAATGTCTATGACGTGAAAATAAGGGCTAAAAATTATGCAGTGTAAGCAGATTTACATGGTAGATGTGATACTAGTGCTGGAAAACTTAGATACAGTCGGTATATTTTTTTATATTTTCTATATTGTCAAAAAGTATTTTATTTCATTTTGAACACACTTCATCTGCATACTGTTATGCATGAATATCCAAATGGAATGAAACAATTGTTGCATGTGAATTAGAAATAGTATTTTGGAAACTTCATTAAGAAATATTAACCCACACCCTATAGTATCACAATACTAATGCAGCATGAAAGTTGTTCTCTTTCTGTATTTGCAATCTTCAGTAGCGTCGTTATCTGGAAAGCATGTTGGTCGTGTTTATATTGCATTTATGCATTACACTGTAATTTGTAAATAGCCATTCTCTCTTCTTTTTTTTTTTTTAGAGTATGTTCACCTCAATCCTCATATTGTTATAGTTTTGTTTAAAGATCAAGAATAAATCATAGTTATGTTTCATGTGATGTTGTTGTATATACAAAATGTACATCTGTCTAAAGAATGCCAGGATATAGTGAACCAATCTCAAAAAGAGCTCGAGAAGGGAAAATTTCTAAAGCCAATCCAGAAACATAAGACATCTGAAAATACCACTGAAGTGGAAATCTGAGTGGCATTTATACCTCGGGTCATGGCGGGGAAATTCGATACAAGATTCTTAGTAGCTTTGTCTACCACAACATATTCATTGCTTAAAGATTTAACGTTATAAACTTCTAGAATTGATGACAAGTTTAAACAAAAATTCATACGCTGTGTTGTACAAACTGAGCAAGGGTTTATTCTGTTGTCGCACAATGTAAGTAAATTTTATTTAAAGTTAGCGCTGTGTACAAGTAACAACAAATGACATGAGCTCTACAGAGCTCTTAAACCGACTAAATAAAATACAAATATCACAAGGTAAGCATGCAAAAACACATATTTACATGCATACTATATATAGATTGAAAGTTTCAGAAGTTAAGAATTAAATACAAATCAAACAAAAGTCACTATAAAATTTAAGCATTAAATTCAAACCACAATATTAAGAATTGTTAAGAAGCACTATAACTGTCATAATGTAAAAGAAGGAAAAATATAATAAAATAAATAATATTTAGCAGTTTACAGTAAATGAGTTGCAAAGTATACAAACAAAAAAAGGTTTAGGAAGATGATTTGTATTTGAAGCCCTAATTTAGAAATAAACAATTCTATTCTATACCCTAGGTCATTACACTTGTGTGAATCATTTTGATATTCCTCTACAGTACAATTTTATGCATTTAGTACTAAAACGGTTTTCTATAAATTTTACTACACTAGATGTATACGAGGTGTATGAAGTGAAAAAACTAGGAACGAATTGTCTGGTAATGCGAAATCACGTGATAGTAAAAATGGCCGACGAACGAGAACCACCCCCATTTGGTGAAGATGAAAACCAAAAGGATGACGAAGACTTGTTTACAGAAGCCACTGAGGTATGGATAAGAAGTATTTATTTGAGGCTTATAAATTTCTGTTCTTTTGTCGTATAACTTGTCCGACTTAGATCACTAACACGTAGACATTTTGCCGGGTCGTAACGCATTACTCATTTAATACTGTGTAGTGTGTGCAGTGGTAGTAAGTAGGTCTAATATTCGCGCTTCGACTCGAGCTTTCATTTATTTTTAATCAGACTGCCTAATTCTTTTTAAATGTTTAAGGATATGTGGAGGTGGCAAGGACGTTTTTGTGGCAGTACAGTGCAGAACAATCCGGGAATTTAACATTTTATTTCTAATCTATATGTCAATTTAAAGAGCCCGAGAGCAATACAAAAGGACATCTAAATGGTCTTCATTTACTCCAAGAAACCCAATATTATCCATATTTACTTTAGGGAATGGACCCTGTAGAATTTAAATAAAAATGATTTTGCATTTCAGTTAGAAGAAGATAATTATATGTGTATAGGAATTTCTTTTGAGTATGTCAAAGAATAATTTCTAATGATATGGTGGAAACTGGTTGACATCTAATTGTATCTCACTAAATTTTATTATTGAATTTCTCAAATACTGGTTTTGAGATACGTCTGAGTTATTTCCCTTTGGAGAACTCTAGGCACGAAATGACTTGTTTACATGTAGGAGTGTGACAAATATGCATCACTGCATAAGTTAACGTGCTTAAAGTAAGTTTCTCATACGCAGTTTCCTCACCCGAATGTGACTGATAGACAAACTAAGTGAATGGTATAATTAGGTATTCAGGGAGGAATCAAATACCTGGAATTCTTAAAATATCACATTATTTGTTGTTTGCAATGTATCATATCTAGGATATTACTTGCAAATATTACATTGTTTTTATGATTCTACTTCAGTAAAGCATTTCTTTCGATCATATTTTGTATCTCTTACATTTATATACTTAAAGAGGATGCAGCTATTAATACATTTTATCATCTTCCTCACTGACTGTAGGTCCACTCTGTCCCACTTAAGCATTCAAAGTTCCACTAAGTGCACCTCCTACACAGAAGATCTCTCATTTTGAAACTGGTGTATTGATTATTTTATTGTTTGCAGTAAGGGTTACTCTGGTAGTGCTCCCATTTACTTTAGCAGAGCCACACACTTTTTAGAAGGGGAGAAGCATACATTTTCACAGTTTTGTAGTGGGGTCCTCCACCATTTTTTCTTCTTTGGGTTGTTTTCTCTAAAGTAAACAAAGATTAGTACCAAATTAACATACATGATGTTGTCAATGTTTTTGATCAGGTACTAATTATAAAATAATTTGTATACTTAGTTGTTTTTGTATCTAGCACCTGGTGTGTTATTTACCTTATTAACTTGACTATGCTACTATGTGCTTGCTTTGTATCTTCATGGTTTCTTATTTATTTTAAGATTACGTCTAGTAATTTAAGATTTTCTTTCAGGACCAAGTTAAAGAAAGCTCACCAGAACCAGAACCTCAGAAAGTGCCAATAAAACCAGACATAGGTTTATTTGGAGGTAATTCAGAAAGTGTCAATAAAACCAGACATAGGTTTATTTAGAGGTAATTCAGAGAGTGTCAATAAAACCAGACATAGGTTTATTTAGAGGTAATTCAGAGAGTGTCAATAAAATCAGACACTGCGAATACCTTATAAGTGGAGACACAAATTTAGCGATTTTCCCATAGAGATTGGTATACATATTTAGTGAGAGCTAATTTTAGTGAAATTATAATTCCAAGAATGGTAACTATTACCTATGATATTTAATAAGTTGTTAGTGATATACAATTTTAGCAATTCGGCACCCTTGCTACTAATGCCAAAATTAAATCCTTGCTAAAAAATCTGCTTATATATCTGTATATGGTAAAACCAGATACTGGTTTGTTATTCATATAGAGCCGATAAAAACACTGAATTTAAATCAATACTATACTGTAAATTCATTGTTTTCTTGGTGATTAATTCTTGTAAGTTGATTTTCATGGCATGGGTTTACTTAGGAAGTGAAATCCTCCATGAAAGTGAGACCACTTGAATATTCTTTTATCAAGACAATGATAAGGTGATGATGGCAACTACAAACTTGTATCAAGGTCAATTAACCCCAGTGACTTTGACCTCTGACCTTAATTATGAAAACTGGTATAGCTTGAGAATCTACACTCATAGAAACTATATATGTAATGTTGTGCTTTATGAATGAAATAATGATAAATGAATTATTAAGTAATAATAATGATAGAGACATGAAATCTTGAACAATGATTATTGGATGATGAAGCCTACAAATTAGTGTCAGTGTTAAGTGACTCCAGTGTCCTTGGCCTTTGATCTTGATCATAAAAACTTGTATACCTGCAGAACCCATATATGCTGTGCAAAATCTAGAATGACCAAAGTTAAAACTACAGTACATACATACTATGTATACTCTGTCTAGACATGAGCTATAATTGGAAATACTTGTTAGATGATGAGGGAGATGAAGTGAAACTAGAATCAGATGAGGAGCCATCACATGAAGAGAAGAATGATATATTTGAAGATTCCAAGCCTGTTGTAATGCCAGAACCAGTCATAACACCTCCCATTAAAGAGGAAACACCCAAACTCCCTGTTATCCAGAGCTCAGCAACAGCAGAACCAAAGGTGACAACTTCCAGGAAAAACACTGATGTAAGTACCTGATCATTGTCAAATGTAAACGTGTGGGAGATAGTCAGTGAAGGATGTCGTTATTCAGTGACTGTAATACAGTGAAAATGCCTAATCTGACACCTGTGTATACAGTGTAAACTGCCTAATCCAACACCTGTGTTTACAGTAAAAACTGCCTAATCCAACACCTGTGTATATATTGTAAACTGCCTAATCCAACACCTGTGTATACAGTGAAAACTGCCTAATCCAACACTTGTGTTCACAGTAAAAACTGCCTAATCCAACACCTGTGTATATAGTGTAAACTGTCTAATCCAACACCTGTGTATACAGTGTAAATTGCCTAATCTGACACCTGTGTATACAGTAAAAACTGCCTAATCTGACACCTGTGTATACAGTATAAACTGTCTAGTCCAACACATGTGTATATACATTAAAAACTGCCTAATCCAACACCTGTGTATATAGTGTAAACTGCCTAATCCATCTCCTGTGTATACAGTAAAAACTGCCTAATCTGACACCTGTGTATACAGTATAAACTGTCTAGTCCAACACATGTGTATACATTAAAAACTGCCTAATCCAACACCTGTGTATATAGTGTAAACTGCCTAATCCATCTCCTGTGTATGCAGTAAAAATTGCCTAATCTGACACCTGTGTATAGAGTAAAAACTGCCTAATCTGACACCTGTGTATACAGTAAAAACTGCCTAATCCAACACCTGTGTATACAGTGTAAAGTTGTAAACTGTCTATCCGACACGTGTGTACAGTTAAAACTGTCTAATCCGACACCTTTGTATACTGTAACAGTGAAGACTGCCAAATCCAACATCTGTGCAATCCGTTTCACTGGAACCTCATTTTCATTCTCAATTTCATATTTTTATACGCCGATCTTTAGGCGGGTCATGTGGTACAGTGATGTTTGTTCGTTGATCTGTTTGGGGTTTTCTTGTTTCTATTTTCATTTCTCTGTCGCATATTAAGCAGAAACTTGTCATGTAGCTTCTCTATAGGTTACTGTAGATCTTCTTGCTATTTTGATCCATTTCGACCTCTCTTGCAGGAGTTTTTGTTGCTGCGCTTTTATTTGAAAATTAATGTTATATGGAGGTTACTTAACTTGTACGGCTATCTCCTCCCACAATTTTCAAGTGAGGATATTCTTGTTGTATGGTGTGTTTGTACGGGTATTGAGGATGTGGCAAGGATTTTGATTTCCTTCAATTTTTGTGGAAATTACATGTTTAACTAAGTCAGTTTTGAGGAAATGTTATAAAGTGGGTGCATGGTTTGTCCTTTTAACGCCATTGGTTATATTGACAGTCTTCTCCAGAATCACTGGATTAGAAATAATTTTTGAAATTGCTTCTTGATAAAGGATAGTCACAATTTTATTTAAATTATGGCTCCCATGGACAGGATAGGGCCACCAAAAAAAAATTAAAATCTTTTAATCCAGAAAGAGGTGGAAGTAAAATTATGTAGTTTTAAGTTCAAATTGACTAAGATGGGTCTCTGGTAGGGGTATGTTTCAGCATTTGGGAGGAGTATTTACAACTCTTCTCTTGACAACATGGCTATAATTCGTCAAAACACTACACAATTCATAAGGTTTATTAACATTTGGAGTAATCTCCCTTTAAGGAATTACACAACATTTTATGCAATCTCTACCCAGAGTTGTCGTTCTTTGCTCTCACTTACACCTCTGTTAACGTCTCAAAATAAGCAATGTTATTCCACGTGTAAATCCACTTTTTTTTTTACAGCTAATAAAACTAAGAACTATAATAATTTTATAAAATATCGGGAAAATGTAGGACAAGCAACTAACTATCTGTAGATATTTTTTTCATTACTATATATTCTTCATGTACCTACATGTATGTATAGGCCTGGTGCAATAGAACTATCCAATATCCACGTTTCAACTCAAATCAATGCTTCTTGTGTCACAAAAAGACTTGACATCTGCTTAATATTTATTTATTTATGTATATTTTTGTAACTGAAGTCAAAACCATACTTTATTTGAGCATATGTGCCATTTTTCAAAAATCTTGTAAAACCCTCGAGACATTGACAGAGGTGTAAATGAGTGTAAGGAACGATAGCTCTGGGTAGCAGGGTTCCATCTTCGACTGAATACCTTAGGGGCCAAGTGGGCCCCTGAATAAGAAATACTGTTAGCCCACATGAAATTTTAGTAACCCACACATATCATGAAATTGAATAACATTGTTTCTTTACAAGAAAAAAGAAATATCAGGTCACATTGCAATTTATTTAAAAAATTAAAATATTAATATTTAAATTCTGTTTCCTTCTCCGTAATTCTTTTGAATACCTCTCTCATTTCCACTCTCAATTCGTCAACCTAGCAAAAATATCAGAGTTCATGGACTTTATTATCTTCGCAGCGTCTGACTTTAACACACGTTTCTTCAGACTTTTTTATGTGATTTCAAAATTTCTCTGCTTTACGATGCTGTCAAGTTTATAACTTGGGCAAGCTGTCACAACGATTGGACCTTTCGTGTCATGTTTTGCACACACAGCACGTCATCCCCTTTTCACCGTCTTCGAACCATATTTTAGAGTCTTTCCAATACAAACAGAATGATATGGTTTGCCAAGATAATGTACAAGCATTCAAACATCCAGCTGAGCTATATATGTTTGTAGATACATTTAGACACTGAATGACAGGTTTTGTCTCATTCTTGGACCACTATCAGTGTTTCAAGTTTGAGTCACATTTCTATATGAAGTGGATCAGTTGAGCTTTATGGGGCATTTGCCACTTGTTATGTAACACTGATAATGTGCTGTTATAAATGATGCTCTGTGGTTACTGTAAAAGGGAGACAATGAACTTGTGAACTTTGTGTTAACTACTTTTAGAGGTGAAGTGATAGAAAGTACTGATGATAGTGATTCATTTTCACAGCCACCCGAGCCTGAAAATCAGTACAGCATCTCCATCAAAGTAGCAGAGCCTCACAAAGTCGGGGACGGAATGGGGGCGTACATGGTGTATAAAGTCATCACCAAGGTAAGCTAGAGCTGTGTGTATAAAGTCATCACCAAGGTAAACTCGAGCTGTGTGTATAAAGTCATCACCAATGTAAGCTCGAGCTGTGTGTATAAAGTCATCACCAAGGTAAGCTTGAGCTGTGTCTCGTATCATTATTCTGTATAAAGTCATCACCAAGGTAAGTTTGAGCTGTGTCTTGTATCATCATTCTGTTTAATGTCAAGCTGTGTCTCGTATCATCATTCTGTTTAGTGTCGAGCTGTGTCTTGTATCATCACTCTGTTTAATATCGAGCTGTGTCTCGTATCATCATTCTGTTTAATGTCGAGCTGTGTCTTGTATCATCACTCTGTTTAATGTCGAGCTGTGTCTTGTATCATCACTCTGTTTAATATCGAGCTGTGTCTCGTATCATCATTCTGTTTAATGTCGAGCTGTGTCTTGTATCATCACTCTGTTTAATATCAAGCTGTGTCTTGTATCATCACTCTGTTTAATGTCGAGCTGTGTCTCGTATCATCATTCTGTTTAATGTCGAGCTGTGTCTCGTATCATCATTCTGTTTAATATCAAGCTGTGTCTTGTATCATCACTCTGTTTAATATCGAGCTGTGTCTCGTATCATCATTCTGTTTAATGTTGAGCTGTGTCTTGTATCATCATTCTGTTTAATGTCGAGCTGTGTCTTGTGTCATCATTCTGTTTAATATCGAGCTGTGTCTCGTATCATCATTCTGTTTAATATCGAGCTGTGTCTCGTATCATCATTCTGTTTAATGTCAAGCTGTGTCTCATATCATCATTCTGTTTAATATCAAGCTGTGTCTTGTATCATCACTCTGTTTAATATCGAGCTGTGTCTCGTATCATCATTCTGTTTAATATCGAGCTGTGTCTCGTATCATCATTCTGTTTAATATCGAGCTGTGTCTCGTATCATCATTCTGTTTAATGTTGAGCTGTGTCTTGTATCATCATTCTGTTTAATATCGAGCTGTGTCTCGTATCATCATTCTGTTTAATGTCAAGCTGTGTCTCATATCATCATTCTGTTTAATGTTGTATTAAAATACAGATGTTGATGTTAAAATATATTAAGAAAATGCAGTTGGGACTTCTAACTCACTTTAACATATCTACGGTGTTTGAGATATCGATGTTTGAGATACTGAATTTCAACTGTAGATATGTACTTGTTTTCAGAAGGAACATTTCCTTGAATTTCTTACTTTATAATGGCCATGTAAAGTCATTGTCCACCAGATACAGCTCAAGTTCAATGATGTATTTGTACACTGTATGTGATCTCACTAAGTGTTGATCAAGTTGTCATCAGTGATTTGATTGGTAATCTTATCCTGTTGATAATGAAATCTTTCTCATAATAATCCATATATAACAGTTATGTGTAAATTATACAATCTGTGTATGGGTAAGTTATTTTGCTAATTTAATTTTTTTGGACATATGTAAAGCAGAGTACATAAATCTGTTGTTTCTTGATACAGACTACAATGCCGGTCTTTAAGAGCCCTGAGATGTGTGTGACTCGCCGATTTAGTGACTTCCTGGGACTCTACAGTAAACTACACGAGAAACACACAAAAACGGGCCTCATCGTTCCGCCAGCTCCAGAGAAGAGTGTCATTGGTATTGAGATTAATATGTCAGGGTTAGGGAGGGGTTTTTGTGATTGTCAGCTCATATTAATGATTATTATACAGGGTTAGGGAGGGGCTTCTGTGAATGTCAGAGAGAGGGGCTCCTGTGATTGACAGATAATGTTAATGATTATCGTAAAGGGTTAGGGAGGGACTTCTGTGATTGACCGCACATATTAATGGTTATGTACAGGGTTAGGGAGGGGCTTCTGTGATTGACAGCTCATTGTAATGATTACTTTACATGGTTAGGGAGGGGCTTCTGTGATTGTCAGCTCATATTAATGGTTATTATACAGGGTTAGGGAGGGGCTTCTGTGGCTGTCAGAGAGAGGGGCTTCTGTGACTGTCAGAGAGAGGGGCTCCTGTGATTGACAGATAATATTAATGATTATTGTAAAGGGATAGGGAGGGGCTCCTGTGATTGACAGCTCATTGTAATGATTACTTTACATGGTTAGGGAGGGGCTTCTGTCATTGTCAGCTCATATTAATGATTATTGTAATAGTAACTTAAGGATTATGATGTGGTAATTTGAGTCACTTTTGAATATTGCTGTTTGTAATTTGCAGAAAGAAACTTCTAATCACATGTATGATGTAACAGGATGAAATTATACATGTATGTTATGTACACTAATTACCATATAAGAAACTTTATCCAGTGGAACCTCATTAACCTGGACACTTTGGTTCCAAGTAAAATTTTCGGGACATCTGTATATTAACTGAATCGCAAGTTATATCTTATTGGCAATTAATTTGTTAACTTCGTTGATGTGTTATATGAAATGAACGTCAACCATTTGTTTATTGAATAAATCCTGATAGTGGTGATATTCATCATTCTAATAATGACAGGATAATATATTAATTTCATTCTAGGAATGACAGGTATATTAATTCATTATTCTAGGAATGACAGGATAATATATTAATTTCATTCTAGGAATGACAGATATATTAATTCATTATTAAAGGAATGAAAGGATAATATATTGATTTCATTCTAGGAATGACAAAGGTTAAAATGTCAAAGGAAGAATCTAATACAGCGGATTTTATACAACGAAGAAGAGCAGCATTGGAAAGGTTAGATCAGGAAAGCTGTTTGATTACCTTTAGTATTGTAATACCAGATACCCTACAGGTGGGATTTTTAGAGAGACACAAATTTAGCAAAATTTCCTTAAAAATAGGTATATACATTTAACAAGCTAATTTTAGCGACTTTATAATTCCAGGAAAGAGAACTATTGTCTCTTGATATGGAATAAATTGTTTGCGATATTCAATTTTAGCAACCTTATCACTCTCACTAATAATGTGAAAATCTTTACATTATCTTTCTTTCAAATACAAAGTTGAAAAATTTGTAGCAATTAAATCATGTGAAGTTTTGAAATTTGACAGACTTTGGGAAAACTGGAAAATTATTTTTGATCTGTAACCTAGAATAAGAAGTATTCAACCAATAATGCTGAACTAGTAGTGTGAAAGAGTGTGAGATGGTGTGAGAATGTATAAAATGATTAATATGTATCTTCATTACTATTACTGATGATTATGTGAATATGGAAAAAGAATAAATTATATAATAAAAAAAAAAATAATGTGAAAATCACTCTCATAATATTTTGAAAATTAAATCCTCGCTAAAAATTCTGCTTATATAGTACATGCAGCTCCATGGAATTTACTGAGGAACGACATGTAGCGAGTAGTTGACATTTATTAATTATGAATAAGATGATCATGTTTTGGTTTACAATAGATACCTAAACAGAACTGCCACCCACCCAGTCCTGCAGATTGATCCAGATTTCCGAGAATTCCTAGAAAAAGAGGGGGACCTTCCGAAGGCAACCAGCACTTCAGCTCTGAGTGGGGCCGGTGTGCTTCGACTCTTCCATAAAGTGGGCGACGTAGTGGATAAAATATCCTTCAGGATGGACGAGTCAGATGAGGTAGGAAGGGGAATCATTTGCAAGATACCTCTGGTTTTCTGTTTGATCAATTACATCTTAGCTGATTTTCCTTTCTTTTAACCATCACCTCATACTGTTTCTGAAATTTTTTTTTGAGTTAGTAATCCATTATGCAAAGTATACAGGCCATGTATGCACTTACACATGAACTCATTAAGGGACAAATTAATGATTTGACAGTTGATATGAGACAGTGTACATGTATACAATACCTTGATACAGGAGAGAATCTAATATTCTATGTTAAATGATTCTGTTTTTCTTGGTAAGAATTATGTTGAAATCTGTAAAAATATCATTGTCTGACACATAAAATCACACCAGGAAGCAGAAATACATAAATCGTCATGTCACTAATACAAATGTTTGAATTTCACAATGGCCAATGAATATTATTCTTGTAAGCAAAATAATGCAAAAAGTTGAGATAAAGTTGGCTTCCTTAAATTTGATTTCACTGTTGTAAATTTCTCTCAGTTTAAAAAATCTTTTCTGATGAAATTTTATGTAGCTGATGCTTTATTTCTGTTCAATACTTCCTGGCAATCAAAATCAGTGGGAGTCTGAGGTAATAGCTAGACTGGTGCATGAACTGTCTTTACTCCCCTGTAAGGGGGTGTTTGTTATCTGTAGAATGTAGCTGTTATCCAGTATACTAACTGCAATAGGGGGGTTAACAACATCTCTGTCACACGTGTGTTTTTTACTTCAGAATTAGTGGATATTGTATGTTTGTGCATTACATTTTATGTTATTTTACGTCTTAGAATTTTATTCTGATATGTGATCATAATGTTGGTTATTTTTAGTGCAGTATTTTGATGTTGTTTCTTTTCATGGAAATCCTAAATTTTGGATTGTATTTTATTATCTTCTGATATTACTTATTTAGTATTTTAAAATCATTCTTATAAATATCAGTTTCATTAATTTGTGACGGTGAATTTTGATTTATGTATCATCTAACTAAATCATTTCTCCCAGGTCGGCTTTGACATTGGTTATGGTTTGAAAGTCCATCTCCTTTTCAGCATTTTTACAAAATAGTTTTATGTGGAATTTAAGAAGTGGACTTCAAGACCAGTGATAAGATACACTGTACCATCAAAAATTGATAAAATCAATTAATTTTTAATCATGAATACAACAAATGTGAATTGAAATTTTTATCACTGGTACGTTGTTTTTTAAATGATTCTGTAGATTTAAGTAGGTGTGAGTTGTGTTTAGTTTTAATGTGGATGAATTTTGTTGCAGTGGTTTGAGGAGAAGCAGAACCAGGTGGAGAGTTTAGAGAATCACCTCAGGAAGCTCCACACCAGCATGGAGGCCCTGACACAGCACAGGCGAGGTAAGGATTAGATTTACAGTATGGAGGCCCTGATGCTGCACAGGCAAGGTAGGGTTTATATTTACAGTATTGAGGCTCTGACACAGCACAGGTGAAGTAGGGATTGAATTTACAGCATGAAGGCCCTGACAGAGCATATGCAAGGTAGGGTTTAAATTTACAGCATGGAGGCCCTGATGCAGCACAGGTGAGGTAGGGATTAAATTTACAGCATGGAGGCCCTGATGCAGCACAGGTGAGGTAAGGATTAAATTTACAGCATTATGGCCCTTACATAGCATATGCGAGGTAGGGTTTAAATTTACAGCATGGAGGCCCTGATGCAGCACAGGCAAGGTAGGGATTAAGGAGGTACTCTACATTGTCATAATGGTTAATTTCCTTTTAAAACATAGATGAAAATAAAAATATCAGCAATTTTTCTCTATTCATTTCCAATTTCATCACCCAGCTGAGTAGGTTAGCACATCAACTGCAGAACTGTAGATCGCAGGTTCAAGACCAGCCGGGGTTTTAATATTTTTTCAGATTGCTTTCTACCAAAACTGCATTTCTTGACTAAATAAAGTAAATTTGAAACTTTTCAGTTTTGAAATATTGTTGTTCATATCCTCCACTTTTCATCCATATCAAATTTCTTAGGTGTAGCGTACATCCTTAAAATGAAGTTTATACTTAACTGCATGAATGACACTTTCATGAAAATATATTAGATTGGAAGATTGTAATTATAGCCTCACTACAGAGTTGTAGGTGGTTATACTGGTTTCACCATGTCTGTCTGCCTGTCCGTTTTATTTCACACAGATTTCCTACAATATATTCTCCAGTGGCTTACCACTATTACATGTATATGATTTTATCGTCTTGGTGATATAGACTTTAATCTTAAAACAATACCGAGTAGGAATTTTTCACCAAATGAATGAAAGTACATGTGTAAATACCAGTTTACTTAGTGCTGTTTTTTTTTTTTAAATTTAGAATCACATAACACATTGGTTCCTATTGACCTTACTTAAGGTCATTATACAGGATCAAGGTCAAAGGTCGAGGTCTGAAATTCTTGCTTTATTCATGTTGCCTACCCCTTAGCTGACTTGTCAGTGTTCTTGTGCACACTCTGTTCACGCCTTGAATAAAAGGTAATTTTTCTTTTTAAAGTTTTACTGTTTGCAGTTGTAATACTCCAGTACAGATTTTGAGATCAGTCCTTTCAGATTTGTTGAAACGGTTCTTTATTAAAAAATTTAAAACAAAACAAACGGGGAAAAAAACAAGACCTGAAAATTTCTTGTTAAGCTTTTACCATTCCATAAGTCAAAGAAAGGACAACTGATGAATTGAGCAATTGACAAGCTTTTATGTGTTTTGTAGAACTGAGCAATATGACTGCCCAGTTTGCCAAGAGTGCAGCCATGTTGGGCACGGCAGAAGAACACACTGCCCTCTCTCGAGCTCTTTCGCAGCTTGCAGAAACTGAGGAACGAATTGAAACGGTGCATGCTGATCAATCCGATCACGACTTCTTCATTATGGCAGAATTGTGCAAAGACTATGTAGCCCTTTTAGGAGGAGTTAAGGTAGGTTTTATCAAATTAGCTGTCATAGGGGGTGTTAAGGTAGGTTTTATCAAATTTGGCCAAAAAAATTAATCAGTAGTTTCTCAAGCGCTGCAACATCCATTGAAAAGGTACCACATGGAATTTTTTTTCAATATTTATTTGTTTATTTATGTAAATGAGGTAACTCTTGTGTTATAGATATTTATTTGAAACTTTCAGAAGGTTTTAATAAAATTATAAGTACATTGTTTATTTTTTATCAAATAATAATTGTATGCATAGTATTACTCATTTATGTGCAGTAAGTAATGTGAAGCTATTTTTATATAAAATAGATATTCATTTGCTTACTCTATCATGAGGAAGAAAAGGTTTGATACTCATGCTACACCAAGTAAGAAAAAAAAACCTGCCTCCCTCATTAAAATTTGAAATTTTAGGCCTGAGAAACTACTTATTAATTTGTTTTGGCCTTAGCTCTTTTAGGAAGTGTTAAGGTTGACATCAACACCCTACGAACTGGTTTGATCAAATTGCTGATGATTTAATAATGTATCGGGAACACAAGATTTGTTTAACCAGTGATGTTCTACATCTCAATATTGTAATGTTTTCTGTGATTCCATGCATAACTATTGTTTATGAGCTAAATTTACATTTCTATGTATTTCTGACAAATGTTTCAAGGGTTTGACTTACTGACAGCACCGTCATCAACGTTGATAGAACCTGTGGATTGTTTGCCAATAGATTATTGAAATTTTGGGATTAATTAAAACAATAAAATGCTTTCTTGTTGTTTTATTGGGTGATGAAGGTAGCTAGCATTGCAGAAAAAATTCACATCCTGCACATGTGGGTTATAAAAAACAATTCTGCAAAACAACTAAGGAAGACATTTTATTGCTTATATTTGTATTTTATGTAGTTTTAAAATTATTAACTAGGTTTAAGTACTAAAATATAACATATCAATGACTTTTTCGTTACTTTTAAACGGAACAGTCAATGCACCCTTTGACCTTGTTGGCGCTCCATATTTCATAATGATTACTTGGACAAGTAAAACTAAAAACCCGATCGAACTAGTTTGCAACAAATGTAAATATTTGTCGGTAACTGGGGGTTGTTTGTCAACATCATTATTACCTGTGGGTTGTCAGTGTTGAAGTGACCTGTAAATTTTTCATCATAGTTGATCTGACCTGTAGGTTATTTATCAACACTGATGTTGTGTGTCAATGTTGAAGTAGCTGTGCGTTGTCCGTCAACGTTGATATAACTGTGTTTACTTAAGGGTTGAGATCAAAAAGATCGATGTCAGATAAAACTCTAAATTCAAATAGTTAGGGGGAGGGGGAATAAAATCTCCCGTAAGTTTCTGTCATCCGACATCGATAATTACACTTTAGTGGAAAAAGACAAGTGACTATTAAAAACCACATAATAATATTACGTTTTAATGAATATTTAATAGTTTTAATGACACTTTTATTTGTGAATAAACAGTAGAAAAGGTATACAGAGTGTTATTTATACTCATGTTTTTACGTCTTCACCTATTAGTTTCAACATTCATCATATTTAGTTTAAGGGGGGGGGGGGGGTCTTGGTGAAAACTATGTGAATTTAGTTTTTTGTCAGAGATTGAACTTTTGATCTTGCCCCTAAGAAAGAAAGTCTATGTTTGTGGTTTGATGCTAAGGTCAGTTATGGATTCCTGTTAGGTTTCACATCATTCTCTTCTCCAGGAAGTCTTTCATGAGCGAGTGAAATGTTACAAATCTTGGAAAGAGGCAGAAGCAACACTGACTAAAAAACGGGAGAACAAAGCGAAACTGGAGATCGCTCGCAAGATGGACAAAGTTCCGCAGGCTCAGGATGAAATTTCAGAGGTAAACACAGGAAATAGAGGTAACAGACTTACAGTAAATGGACAAAGTTCCAAGAGGCAGTTGGAGATGTCAGCATGTCTGTAACCCAAAATATTCTTTTATTTGAAAGCCTTTAATTAGTGTTTTCTCTATGCATGACAACCACAATGTTGTGCTGTAGATATAGTGTAATGTAAACTGAAGATACATGTACCACATTTAGCATAGAACTGATTTGTGTTCAATAGAACTGATTTGTGTTCAATAAACATTTTATTTTTATTCAGTGGGAACAGAAAGTAGACAAAGGAAAAGACGAATTTGACAGAATTTCCAAAGCCATAAGAAAAGAGGTTGCTAGGTTTGATAAATACCGAGTAGAGGATTTTAAGGACAGCGTTGTCTTGTACTTGGAGCAGATGATGGAGAATCAGCAGAGAGTAAGTTTTGCCACACTGCCAGCAGAAAGTTTCATGGCTCCTCACCGGCTGTGGAGTGCAGAAAACAGTCTTTTTCCCTTTCTTTTTACGAGAAAATTTTAGTAAAATAGTAGTACCTATGCATTAATGCAGATTTACAAATATTGTGGGTGCAAAAGCAATTAATTTGAGGGGATCAAGTTCTGAAAGACATTTTGTGATGTATGAGTTGTCATTCTTACAGGTTTTTTACATCATTTTTTTTTTTACCAAGAAAATTTTATAGGTTTCGTTTTCTCAGTATTGTAACAAGATTGTGCAAGATGATTTTGCATTATTGAAATTGTCTTCAACTGAAATCAACATATGCTAAAGTCTAAGCCAACCTCTATTGTACTGGGTTAGTAGCATAGTGTTAGTAAAACACAGTGAATAAGAGTGTAGCTGCTAATGCAGTAAAATTGAAATACCTACTAGCACAGTAAAATAGTAGTACCTATTGACATAGACTGACAAATACGTGGCAGCATAATTGCCTATTAGATTTGATGGGGTTGAATTCCGAAAGACATTGTGATATAAGAGTTGTCTTTCTTAGGGATATTTCTGTTCGTGCTGTTTGGGAAGTATCTAAATATCATAGGTCTCTCTGTATCACAAAAACATCGAACATTGGACCGCAGGAAAATTAGAGATCTTACAGCAAATATTCTCTTCCAGCTTTTTATTTTAAATTGCATTTTTCCATTCTGAACATATATGCATATACATGTATTATTAAATAACTTGGTGTAGATCTACAAATGTAATACCAATGGAATTTTATATTTCACATTCACATTCACCACCCATTCAAACATATTCACTCACAAATAGTTCTACATGCATAAAATTTCAGCACACGTAACTTAAAGGTTTTAAGGATATTGTATAATTAAATTAAATTCATTTATTGACACCACCATGTTGGCATACAGTCAAAATAACAAAACAAATGACAGATAACAAAAAGAAAAGGAAAAACAAATTATGGCACAATAACTATAGCATATATAAGACATATTCATACGGTTCTTTAAAGTCCATGAATTTGTTTTCTCTGCATAAAGCATCTATCTAAATAGTTACATAAACACTTTGTAATATTATAATCACATGGGTTAACAATTTCTTTAATGGGATCAGTACCACAGTATAATTTATCACTAAAAATATCATAATATTGAAATCAAAGTTTGTCATACACAGGACAGTAAAGTACAAAATGTTTTTCGTTTTGAACAAATAATTTACAAAAATAGCATATACGTTTTTCCATGGGGATTATTGGTTTACAATATCTGCCTGTTTCAATAAAGCTCTTGATAGTAAGTCTTCATATTTGAAGTCTTAAAAAATGTAATATACAGTGTACAAAATACATATACATGTATATATTTATATAAAATAATTAAATTTTACATTGCTGTGGTTCAGAAATGTTTTCCCAGATCATCCAGTGTTTTATTCTGACACATTTTTATATTTTACAGATAATGAAATGTTGGGAAGCGTTCTTACCGGAAGCCAAAGCCATTGCTTAGCTAGATCCTAGTCCAGGTCGACATGGGATTATTTTATTTAATTCATTATGTTTGATTTCGATACTGAGATTATGTGAATGGGAAGTGCGGGCATGTACATGTATTTTTGGAGTGTGGGAACAAGTTTGATAAGACAGTCATGTGCAATAAGAACACACTAAACTGGCTTAGATGGACGCAATATTTTGTAAATGTGAAGACTTTGACAAATGGTGATGATATAATATGCTACATACATTCCACTGGTAATTGCAGTGGTCTACTGTGGTCTATTGCAACACAAATTTTATGTAAAATAAACTGTTACGTATTATTAAATTTGTGTGTTCTGCTTTTTTGTGTGCCTTTGAGGAAAGATAAGAGGAACATTGTATAAGTAGATGTAGTGAAACAAAAGTAGGAATCGAAATCAGTTTATCCCATTCTGTCTGTGGAGCAAGTACTTCCTGTTTGTTGCACCCTTTAGATCCCCCGGGTTCACGTGATTAATTAGGGTATAAAAGCAGCGACATCAGAGCTCTGAGTCAGTTCCAGACTGAAGTCGACCAGAGATAGTTCTGTGTACAGCTTAGGTGAGAAATCAAACTTGGTAAACAAGTCTTACGTGCCTGTATAAGGCTTTCGAGACTGTTGTTTTTATTACGAAAGGTGTGAATGCTATTTCACCTAGTTAGGAAGCGCACGCGCTCCAGGACTGAATAGGATATTTGTACATATTTTTAATTAAAATACTTGATTGAGAGCTTTATCATTTATTTCATTATTCCTCAAATTGCTCAGACAGAGCAACCGAATCTTCGAACCCAGAAACGTTACAGTAGTTAAAAGAGTATTGTTATGCATCATGCCCTTTGGCTGGTGACGTATAGTAATCATGTCCGTCCGTCTACTAGCACTTTCCATGGCACACGATAAAGACACTTGTTACAAACTTTTATTGATAGAGATATATAGGATGGGGAAATATATTTCAACTGTTGAACATCATAGGGAATTTTCAAGTCATGTATTGTTTAAAAGGAACTATTACAACCAAACTAAGCCAAAAATTATATATCAAACTATGCATCCCCCCCCCCCCCCCCCCCCCCCCCCCCCCCTTAAGTATCATTGGGAAGATTTTCATAAAGTTCTAAAATAAGGAAATTGGAAATTTCCTATGATGTTCAAAAATTGAAATGTATAACAATTTGTTCAGGTCATAACTTTGTCATGGAGAGACATTGGGTCATTACCAGGCATTAATAATTACGTACGGCAGGACAATTTATCCATGGTCAAAGTGAAGGTCATTTAGTCAAGGTTACTAATGGGAAAAGTTAGAAATTGTTGTCCTAACTTTCAACTTTGAAATGGAGAATATTGAAACTTTACTTTGTAAAAAGTTTGTTTATATAACAATGCAGTGTTTATTATGTCAAGGTCACGTGTAGAGTCAAAATCATTTCTTTAGGCAGTGTAACTATGTAATCTGACTAGGCATGGACTTGCTTTAATATGATGATGTTATGTATAGGCAGATTACCAGTAAAAAGATCAATGTTTCTTAAAGAATAGAGAGAGGCTGTAAGTTCATATTTGGCGTATGTATAAGCAGTCCCCCTGGCTGGTTTTAATCAGACTGACGACGATAGGAGAAGGGGGGCTGGTTTTAATCAGACTGATGTATAAGAAACATCGAATAGTGACATTGAACCAGGGTCATTTAACCAAAATGAAGATCAATGATAAAAAAAAAAGTATTTGCCCAGGCGATATCATGAGAAGGAGACACCCAGTTTGTCAAGTTCGTTTTTAACTATGCACTTTTGTATATCGTCACCAATCATTCATGCAGTACTGATATTCTTTCTTATACTTATAAGTATTTTGTTGTGTAATATTGAGAGTCACGGCAGGTCATCAAGATTCCGTGACGCGGCAGGCGTTAGTACGATAGAGAACCCTCACTGTCACGGCCCTAGTCACAGCGGCAGGCGTTAGTACGATAGAGAACCCTCACTGTCACGGCCCTAGTCACAGCGGCAGGCGTTAGTACGATAGAGAACCCTCACTGTTACGGCCTTAGTCACTGCGGCAGGCGTTAGTACGATAGAGAACCCTCACTGTTACGGCCTTAGTCACTGCGGCAGGCGTTAGTACGATAGAGAACCCTCACTGTTACGGCCTTAGTCACTGCGGCAGGCGTTAGTACGATAGAGAACCCTCACTGTCATGGCCCTGGTCACAGCGGCAGGCGTTAGTACGATAGAGAACCCTCACTGTTACGGTCTTAGTCACTGCGGCAGGCGTTAGTACGATAGAGAACCCTCACTGTTACGGCCTTAGTCACTGCGGCAGGCGTTAGTACGATAGAGAACCCTCACTGTTACGGCCTTAGTCACTGCGGCAGGCGTTAGTACTATAGAGAACCCTCACTGTTACGGCCCTAGTCACAGCGGCAGGCGTTAGTACGATAAAGAACCCTCACTGTCACGGCCTTAGTCACTGCGGCAGGCGTTAGTAATATAGAGAACCCTCAATGTTACGGCCCTAGTCCCTGCGGCAGGCGTTAGTACGGTAAAGAACCCTCACTGTCACGGCCTTAGTCACTGCGGCAGGCGTTAGTACGATAGAGAACCCTCACTGTTACGGCCTTAATCACTGCGGCAGGCGTTGGTACGATAGAGAACTGTTACAGCCTTAGTCACTGTCAAGTACAGGACTTCACCACAGCTGTTGATGATGATTTAGAATCAGGCCATGCAGGGACATTTGAAGGCAACATGATCATGTTATAGAGAATACAAAAAGTTTACAAGTGAAAGAATGTATAAAACATAACTAGATAAAACGTATTCAAATATACATGCACATACTAGTTATGATGCAATGAGCACATGACTATTAGTATAGACCGCAGTGGTATACAGCGTTCACTTAGTGACAAGGATGTCTTTAGAACGAGCCCCCACGCGTGTCGCGTGTCACGGTCACATCAAATCTGAGACGTAAACATTGGTAGTTATTGCACCCACTACAAACAAAGTGAGAATCACTGGTCTTTCGGATATGACCTTAAAAACGAAGGTCCCGTGTCGCGACAGGCTTTGGCACGTTAAAGAACCCTCACTGCTACGACCCTGAGTCTAAAGAACAAACCCACGAATAACCAAACATGGCGTTGTAATTTTGAGTAAATAAAGTGTCTTCATTTCAAAATGTCATCTAACCAACGACACGAAGAAGTATTGCAGAATATTTACAGAGAAAGAAAACTAAATGAAATAAAAATGCATACTAGCACTAAAAATAACTACAAAGGTTGATGTAAGTGGGCTGGAAGTCCCAACTACATTTTCTTTATTTTATTCGACTTCAATACAGTCATGACTTCTATACTTCTAAGTCACGGATCTCTCTCTCTCTCTCTCCTCTCTCTCTCTCTCTCTCCCCTCTCTCTCTCTCTCTCTCTATATATATATATAAAGCACTAAATAATCACAACTAGGTACTGAAAATTTTCGCCCCAGCCCGGGGTCGAACCAGCGATGTACGGCACCCACCGCCTAGCAAGATTGTCAAACCAGTGCGTAAGTCCACTCGGTCACAACGACTTCCTATATATATATAGAGAGAGAGAGAGAGAGAGAGAGAGAGAGAGAGAGAGAGAGAGAGAGAGAGAGAGAGAGAGCCAAAATAAAGCATTAATATAGTTTTCCTTTGATAAATCTGCCTACAGAGTTCAACACATATTGTGCCTTCATTATTGAGTAACCATAGAAATTGTGAAAAGTTTTATGATATCCAATGATAATGTGAAATACATTATTTCTACGTATTTTTTGCTCTTTGTTAAAATATATTTAGTTCATATGAGTGTGTATATTCTGACTGCTATAGGAGTGTTATCAAACGTGCAGTTTCATTCTCTGTGATGAAATCATTAGTTTCACATCTAGATCCTCTAACATCAAAACATTCAACAATAGAAGCAATTTTCATAACATCAATTTTGTTTACCATAAATGTATAATTTACCATCTGCATTGAGTATTGACAACCAAAATTTGGCACTCCTGAATGCAAGGATAAGAGCACTATTTAATGTTATGTAAACAAAGACTCGAGTTTTTTCTATATTTACAAACTACCAGTGAAAGTTAATCTTGTAATTTAATCAAATTTAACTTTTAAATGACATATATATGCTACCTAAAATGTGGTATACATAACACACTTAGACCGAATCCATATATTTTTGAAAACTTCGTAATTAATTACACACCCCAATCTACAAATAATAAACTCTGTACAATGAGCTTCATTATTTGAATACATTTGACAGTATATTTTGAACATTAAAAGTGAAAACAAAATATGGAGAAACTCGTGAATCAGTCCCTTTAAAGTGCAGTGTAAATTTCTATGGATCGGTGAAGACCTTTAACATGTAGTCTACAATCTGTGAAGAAGAAGAAAATGGCACTTTAAAATACATATGCAATATGATACATAACAGTTTTAAATTTGTTCAATATTACATAACGCGTTTTATCAATATTTACATAATGTACATGTATGAATGGATGTCGGTATAAGAAATCTCTTTATCTGGGTGATTATAGAGAAATGAAATAGGATTGTCAGTAGGGTGTCTTCTTCCCGACCTGTTTATTGCACTGTAAGTAGACAGTGCTTTTGTACCTTGAATCGGAGGAGAAACAGTCTTCAAGGTCACGGTCATTAGATACAGAAGTACTATTATAGTACACACTCTTGCTGGTAGTTTTCACAGTTGTAAGTGCATTTAGTAGATAAAAGAGGCACATGGGCCGCAACGCTTGCTTGCATGGATCACCTCATTAACAAATAAGGCTCGTAAGTTTGGAAAACTATAAGTGACCTAAATATACACATGAAAAATATCAAAACACAAGCTTCTTATTGCTCTTAGTCTAAGTATGATGATTGATTTCTCACTATAAGATTAATAAAACGATGAAGATAATGAACAATGATAAATCTCATAATTCCTATAAAGAATACAAAATTGAGAGTAGGCAAACACGGATCCCTGGTAAACAAAACACATCCGTAGTCAAAATCAGTATGTAAAGAACAGCCTAACAATTGGTGTGAAGCACGTCAGACAGCATTTTATCCTATGAAAGGCTGTAGTGGCGAACTAGATTATTATAACGACCATAACATTTGCGAAATGCTGACTTCTAACGAGACGGTTGAAACCCCTGTAACATCAACTTGTTTTGTCAGTAGGCTGCTTCGATTTACAAACTGATCATACAGAGAACAAGCTCTTGTGTATCTAATCAGTTGTGAAACATAAACATCATATGCAGGCGATAATGGAATATTACTACATAAATATGAAAGTTAATCATGGAGAAGCGAAGGTCCTCCAGTTGTTGTAAAGTTGAGTTGTTAGTTTACCGTTAACATATGTGATCAATAAAATATTTTGAGTATGAAGCAGATGCGGAAGACTGTAGTGGGGATAAACATATGGATATTGATGGTTGATGACACAAATTATATTTATACACAACACAAGTTGTCTGCACACTCATTTGACATTCTAGAGCATTATCCTCCTTTTTTCTATACAATCCTTGTAAAACTTTCACACCCCTATTGTGGCCCCATGCCACAGCCATTGTTTGGAAAAATCCCATACACAAGCTGCTTTTTTCTAGTTTCCTGTACATTAATATTCCCGTAAAACTTAAAACCATATGACTCTATAAGGCTTATAATGTCCATCTTAGACCGAGATTACGGATTATAGTCAAGTTTCAAAGGATTGTATATTAAGAAGAAAAATTCCATATCTAACTGAACATTAAAAAAATTCTACAGGTGTAAAGATTTATATGTTCAATGAAAACAGGTTATCGCGAGATTATCAAGAGATATGAATTTTTTAAATATATAGATGAAGGATCTCCCAGGTAGTGTACAAATAGATTATATTTCTCGAGTTTCCGAGGTCATACTCGGATAGCTCCGTTTACCCGATCAAGATGTAGGGCTCACAGCGGGTGTGACTGTTTGACAGGGGATGCTTGCTCTTCCCGGGCACCCGATTCCACCTCTGGTGTGTCCAGAGGTCCGTGTTTGCCTAACTATCTATTTTGTATTGCTTATGGGAGTTGTGGGGTTGGTCGCTGTTCGTTATCTTTGCCTTTTACGGCAGAGGCCCCAGTGAACAAGGAAGAAGTTCATATTCTGAGAAGAAAACAACACCTCTCTATGTCGCGATCCTTATTTTCGTAGAAATACCATCGTAGAATAGACTAATAAACTGAATAAAGAAATCAAACCACCATCACGTAAACATATAAAGACAAAATAGCCAAGATATTCACCAAAAACTGACGACTACGATTTGATGGAAAATAGAGTTATGTCTCCCTCACGATAAAAGAACGCCATATGTGAGGTCTTGGAGATGTTTGTTTATGTTTTTAGCTATGTATATTCCTTCTGTGTTCGTTGAAAAACTCAGTGAGATATGAATGAAGAAGAAGTCGATGTTGTCCGGTATCTCTCAACACTTTCTCTAATTCGGAGAAAAATAATAAAATGTTAGTTCTGGGATGACATCGGTAAATATCTAACAGAAGGAAGATTTCTTTGATAAAGTATAAACTGAGTAGCGGAGTTATTACTTTTTGGAATGTTCTTGGCATCAAGACCACTAGGGGCATGTGCACCAATTAAAGTTTGATGACCCTTGCCTTATTAGTACCATTATTCCTATAAATAATCCCATGGGGATCCGAATTAGAATAGGTCCTCAGTACCCATTGCTTGTCGTATTAAAGAGGCGACTAAATGGGGCGATCCTTCGGATGAGACCGCAAAAACCGAGGTCCTGTGTAACAGCAGGTGTGGCACGATAAAGATTCCTCCCTGCTCAAAGGCCGTAAGCGCCAAGCATAGGCCTAAATTTTGCAGCCCTTCACCGGTAATGGTGACGTCTCCATATGAGTGAACGATCTGAAGAAGGACGTTAGATAATATTCCATCAATCAATCGTATTAAGTATGACCATGAACTTTGGCTTTTACAAAATTATATCGTTTTCCTTTTACTATGAAGAACGAGAGTCATATACTGGTGGTCAGGTTTGGTTATTATTGCCTTATTGTATCTGTCTAACCTCTCCACATACTGATGATAATGATTATGTGTATGAACAGACAGACACACACGCACAGAAACAGTGCACAATATACCACGATAGAACCTGTCTGTGGTGGCTAAATGTGTTTATTAAGTTTGATTATCCTAACCAATTAGTGCTCCTATTATCTTGTTTTGTATATACAAGTTTTACCATTTAATTAAGATTAGATGTATGCGAATATGAGAGCGGATCTCTAAGTTTAATTATATTGCAAGTTTGACCTTTGACGCACATTGTATGACCTTGAAAAACGATATATTCCTTCCTCTCATCATTTGATTCATATTTACCAGGTCTCTAGATAGTGTAATCAGCACTACTTTATCTTGTCCATAAAGGTAATATAAAACGATTTCTAACAATGGTATTTTACTTTAAAAACATAAAGATGGGTATGAATGAAGGTCAAATAGCGTTTAATAAAAAAAATTATTGGCTTTGGATTGATAAGAAATAAAGCATAGAATTAATTTGTTACCCGCTTATCGTTCTTGATTCTGTGTGTTTTTGACGTCACAACGACTCATCGTTGTAAACAACGCAATGAAAATAGTGTTGGCCTACCGTTTTGTTCAACGAAATATCTCACTGCATTTAACGGATATGGACTAATTTCTGTTTTCTGACGAACTGCCCGATTTTGTGGTTCAACAATATCAGTTTAAACCAGTCAGGAATGATGCACGGCAAGCGAATAACGTTCTTCAACAGAGGATGATATTGAAGAAGTCAACACTACACGGGCACCTGAAGTATGGCCACTAGGCCTACTACCCCCTCCTTTTCTGAGTTTTTTTTCCGGGATAATTTCTCCTCCAAAATGTATTGATTCCTTGTCTATCCCATGCAAATTTCGATTTATGTAATCCTTTCCCACTTTTTGTAAGCTTTAGAGATTGGCCTTCTAGTCCGGTAACAATAAAGCCGGTAGAAGGCCAATCTCTAAATCTTACAAAAAGTGGGAAAGTCAAACGATTACATAAATCGAATTTGGTATGGGTTAGACAAAGAATCCACATATTTTGGAGAAATTATCGCCGCAAAAAAAAATCAGAATGGGGGGGGGGGGGGGGGGGGAGTACTGTCCATACATCATGCAGATACCTGTGGATTTCAAGACCCCATGCCATCAGATACTGAAGTTTAACTATAATTTTAAAAAGATAAGTACTAGTCGTATGAACTTGTGTACATTTTATTTATGAATTATCGTAATAAAAATAGTCTAAAATCTGTATGGCAATCCCATTTTCCTTTTTATAAGATTGCTTGATTGATTAAATATTGTTTTACGCCCCTCTTGAGAATATTTCACTCATATGGAGATGTCACCACTGCCGGTGAAGGGCTGCAGAATTTAAGCCTATGCTTAGCGCTTATGGCCATTGAGCAGGGAGGGATCTTTAATATCGTTCCACACCTGCTGTGACACGGGACCTCGGTTTTTGCGGTCTCATCCGAAGGACGGCCTCTTTCGACAAGCAAAGGGGTACTGCTCAAGACCTATTCTAACCCGAATCCCCACGGGATACGAATATATGTACAACAATATTGAAATAGCGCTATTTAAAATGTTCTTGTAAGTGTAGAGTACCCTAAATGTGGTAAATGTATCATGGATGTCATCTGTTGTACTGGCGCACGGTTCTTCATAATCAGCTAGTGTTTCCTCGTGTGCCCCAAATTTAAGTATAAAATTCACAACTCGTTGTTTAATGGGGATGGGGTTCTATAGTTATATATAAAAATTGCTTACGTTTATAATTCTATAGCAGGTATTTACTTTCTCACTTTACATCCCCGCTGTTCAAATATTATTTTAATAAAGAAAAAATAATATTATTTTTTTTTGATAAGCATGTTTAGTAATATCAGTACTGATATAAGTATATTACATGTATAGGCCTAGGCCTAATAAACATGAAAGTATACGAATATCGTTGACTGATAGAGTTTGTAATGTAGATAAGATATGAAAATAGAATATAATTTTGAGTAGATTTATTCAAAGTTCACGTTCATTGATGAAATGTTTTTTTGTGATTACAATGATAACCAACCTTTGTTTAATTTAAAAATAGTAATACATACTTTGTGATTACAATGATAACCAACCTTTGTTTAATTTAAAAATAGTAATACATACTTCCAGTGTCTTCGCTTTAACTACGTATATAAGCGGTTGACTTTAATTCATATTTTGATTTGTCTCAGTCTTTGGAAAATAAAAAAAATAATGACACAGCATCTGATTTGAAATTGATCTATTTGTGTCCACATTGTTTGGCTACCGACGGATGTACTGAAGTGCAGTGTTCATGGCAACAAATCCATCGCGTCGGTATGGAGCGCCAAATTAACATAAATCCAAATAATTGAAGATATCTTCAATTATTTGAAGATATCATCAATTCAATTATTGCTATCTTTAATTGAATTAATGCACGCATTAAATCAATTATTGCTCTCATCAAATGAATTAATGTGCGCTTCAATTCAATTATTGCTCTCATGAATTGAATTAATGCGTGCATCAATTGAATTAATGAGAGCAATAATTGATATAATGCGCGCATTAATTGAATTATTGCCCTCTTCAATTCAATTGATGAGAGCATCAATTGAATTAATGAGAGCAATAATAAATTTGATGCGCGCATTAATTCAATTATGCTCTCATCAATTGAATTAATGCGTGCATCAATTGAATTAATGAGAGCGATAATTGATATAATGCGCGCATTAATTGAATTATTGCTCTCTTCAATTCAATTGATGAGAGCATCAATTGAATTAATGAGAGCAATAATAGATTTGATGCGCGCATTAATTGAATTATTGCTCTCTTCAATTCAATTGATGAGAGCATTAATTTCGTAGAAATATTGCTCGCAATAATTGATTTAGAGCTCGGTTTTAATAATTTGATGATCTCTTTAATTCAATTGAAGATATCTTTAATTATTTACAATGCTTTTGTATAAGGAATTAATGCGCGGATTCTTTTAAAGAGAGCAACAATTCAATTAAAGAGATCATTAATTCAATTGTGGATATGTTGAATTGAAGATATCTTTAATTATTTAGTTGCTCTCTCTAAAAGAATTATTGCTCTCTTCAAATGAATTAAAGATATCATTAATTCAATTGAAGAGAGCAATAATTGAATTAATGCGCGCATTAAATCCATTATTGCTCTCATCAAATGAATTAATGCGCGCATCAATTCAATTATTGTTCTAATCAATTGATTTAATGCGCGCATTATATCAATTATTGCTCTCTTTAATTGAATTGTAGCGCGCATGAATTCAATTGTTGATATCATTAATTCATTTGAGGAGATCATTAATTCAATTAAAGCGCGCATCAATTTAGCTGAAGAATTAATGCTATCATCAATTCATTTAATGCGCGCAATAATTCAGAATTGAAGATATCATTAATTATTTGAAGAGATCTTTAATTAAATTGTTGCGCGCATCAAATGAATTGATGATATCTTCAAATAATTGAAGATATCTTCAATTATTTGAGTTTATGTTAATTTGGCGCTCCATACGTTGGAGATTTTGTATATACCCATATATATTTTGTTCTTCTAAACCTGGTATCCCTTGGGAAGAGGTGTATATGCACCCTCTTCAATAACTTAACACATTTACTACAATTAAATGCAGCACACTGTGCCCAGTGTGGCATTTTTCAGAGCTATACAGTTTTAAAATACTTAGTTTTACCATGTTATAAGGCCTAGTTTTTTTTATACCCCCCGCAACAAGTTGTGGGGGGGGGGGGGTATACTGGAATCGGGTTGTCCGTCTGTCTGCCCGTCCGTCCGTCCGTCCGTCTGTAGACGCAATGGTTTCCGGGCTCTAAAGCATTATCCTTTCCATCTACCGTCACCATATCATATATATGGACTACCCATGGGATGAAGATGTTCCCTATCGATTTTGGGGTCAAAAGGTCAAAGGTCAAGCACACTGGACATCGAAGTAGCAATATGGTTTCCGGACTCTAAAGCGTTATCCTTACCACCTATAGTCACCATATCATACATATGGACTACCCATGGGATGAAGATGTTCCCTATTGATTTGGGGGTCAAAGGTCATGCGCACTGGGCATTGAAGTAGCAATATGGTTTCCGGGCTCTAAAGCGTTATCCTTTCCACCTACAGTCACCATATCATATATATGGACTACCTATAGGATGAAGATGTTCCCTATCGATTTTGGGGTCAAAAGGTCAAAGGTCATGCGCACTGGACATCGAAGTGGCAATATGGTTCGGTTTGTCATGCCATTTGTTTTTTACACTCAGAAAAGAGGTAGTTTATACCTATTACCAACACCCTTTGGGAGATTGGGGTAAGCGGGGGGTATTCTTAGTGAGCATTGCTCACAGTACCTCTTGTTTTTTTTTGTTTTTTTTTACATCACAGTGAGTCTTTTTGACGTCATCAGCAAGGGAGATCAGCCGCGATTATCAAAAATCATTTTCGTGATCGATAACATTTAATCAGCTGTTATGACGTCATAATGCATTGAATAAAAAAAAAACCCTTACTACATGCTGCATGTATTCATGTGCTGAAAATACATTGCCTCTCAATGTAATATGTAACATTATTTGTAATCAGCACTTTTATCTTGACGCACTTCTGCTAGTAATATTAGGAGCGCATAGTATTATCTACATCAACGTTGGGTTTTTTTATTTTATTTTGATACAACCTGCGTGACTCAGCATTATTTTCCTGATAATTTGTGAAACAATACAATCGTGATTTTCTTCTGATATCAATTGAAAAGTTAGCGATATATATTTAAGATTTGTAAGCAGAACCGACTGATTGCGTTCTTTTTAATACGAGGCGACAAACACCACTGATCGATTTAAAACATTAACACAATTCAATATGTATAGCTTCTTCCGGGTCCAAAATAATAACCTAGTTTAAAATATTTACAATGCAAAAAAAAAAAAAAACCTGTTGATTCCATTCTATGAAACTGTTCCAGCATTGCAAACATAAAGGATCATATTCAAGTATACCTGTATTTATTCAGAGTCTGCAAGCATTGTTGTGAATAATGGTGTTAAAATCACATAAAATCGATAACATTTGGTCGTGGATGTGACTGTACGCACTCGGGGTGAACAATGAATGGGTGTACTGTCTGAGCTTCACAAAAGAGTGGATTGTGTTCTGGACATTTCCTAGGTCATCCTTAAAACAAAAAAGTTTGTTTGGAATTGCCGCCTGGGGGGTTTCAGACCCAGGAAGGAGGGAGGGAATTTAATTTTTTTTTTTCATTGAAGTTGAATTTAAAAAAAATTATAATAAAAGTATAAACAATATAAAACAGTAAACAGATTTATGTTTTCGGACAGATATTTTTGTTTTGGTTTTAATTCTGAAACAATCAAGCCGAATAAAAGGTGAAAGGTGAAAAAGATTACAATTCCTATCAATAATTTCATCAGTATATTCCAGAGGATTACTCTTTGAAAATCTTCTAGCCCTTTGACAAGACAATCAGCACGGACTGGGAGAGCCCCACAGTTTCTGTATGAATTTTGGTCCTTTGAAACCAGCATCAGCTGATGCACAGTAAAAGCATAAATCTTTTCTTAGCTCAATGCTACATCAGCATAGTATGCAAACTCCATGTGCACTGTGCAATTCAACTTCAAGCACATCAGATCCATGTAGCTTTGGCCGATATCTAGTACTGCCAACTCCCGATGGTCCAGGACTGATATGTTTTATAGATAATATTAAAACCGGCAAACAGAATTACTTCATACTTCTCGGGAAAAATCTTTATGTCCAAATTGGTTCACACAATAAAAAAAAAACTTCTTAAAAAACGATGTTAAATAAATCATTATGTTTAACTAGAAGTATTTCTTCTTTTTCACATATTGATAATATTAGATTAGTAAGAGACATAACATCGTTATACGCATGTAGTAATGGTTTCAACTAATGAAATTCCAAGATTTTTATCAGAGGTAGAATAAGTTCATAGATCAAGTACACATGAAGATTTTCTCTGTCGACATTTTTTTGGTTTTTGTTTTTATTTGGGGGGGGGGGGTTAAAAGTTGTTAACTGGCATTTATTGGGTCAGAATTTTACAAACCCCTACATTCCAAGCTAACCAGTGGATATGGGGTATTTTATAAATAAAACACTAATCATACAACAAGCATGCACTCACAAGTTAGAATAGAGGACATAGGCAGTAAAAAGAAAAAAGTGTAACAATACTCTGGCTACATAATCCTTATACAAAAAGTAGGCCAAGGTTTAAAGGTATATGGTACAGTCCACAGGCAATTGCATCGCTTGGGGTCGAATTTACTCTTTATATAGTAAATTCGACCCCAAGCGATGCAATTGCCTGTGGGACAGTCATATAATGACAGTCTTTGAATGTGATTTACTAAATTGTGTACTAGACAATATTTATACATGGCATCATCATACATGTGATGATTTTTCAACCGCAAATCTGTAGATCTACAATGGCTTTAAAAAGCGTGATTTTGAGTGACAAATCTGTACATAAAAATGGTACAAAATCTGTACTGAATATGGTTTTGATACACATCTGTCGACATTGATAGCCTGAACATTCATATAACTTTGTAAATTAACGGCAGAATCGACAAACAACAATCGTCTTAACCGTATATCACATAAATATTACTAAGTATTAGAGAGGGAGATTACAGGAATTGTACCCCTTTCATTTTGAGAGAGAGAGAGAGAGAGAGAGAGAGAGAGAGAGAGAGAGAGAGAGAGAGAGAGAGAGAGAGAGAGAGAGAGAGAGAGAGAGAGAGGGGTTAAGTGAGGTTAAGGGTTCGAATCCCGGTCGGGTCCGTTACATTTTCTCCCTTCCGGTTACACATCATCAATGGCATAGCACAATCTTTGGATAGAGTTATTGGTAAATCTACCGGTTTTTGGGAGTTGAACTATGTTCAATCTCCCTGGGTCATCACGCACTTTTCTGCGCAGTAATTTGTATTGATTTGTATAGTGGTCGTCAGCGGGGGTTCTGTGTCAGCTGATTTACTCCTAGGTAAATCAACATAAACTTTTATAAACATCCGCCATTAAATAATCCATGTAACTTTTCTGAATTAATCTAATTTTGATAATTGACATGTAAATAAATGCAATGATATTGTATTCAAATCAATTTGAATACAAGATTTCGATCAAATTGATACTGATAGACATAGAAAAATAAAAGAGAAGGTTGAAAATTGTCGTTTGTAGCACAGCGTCACCTATAAACATTGATAGGGAAACGAACGACAACTGCACACAAAGCCCTATTGACACCGTGGCGCGAAATATCGAATATGGTGCGAAACCTCAGAAAATTTACAAGAAATAACTCTACAACATTGTGTATGTGTATATATTTGGGTTGTTTTTTTTTAATGAGATATAAAAAATGCTTGATGTTACATGTAGATTGAATTAAAACACGTCATTCCCAGTCAACAACTTTCGATTGGGATCGGAATACGAAATAAATTTTTTTATATCCGGTGGCAAAGTGAAACTGCTTCATGCTTCAAGTTATTGAATTACGTAGTAATTGCACGTTACACATTAGAGAACTGTTCCTTTTAATAAAGAAAGTCACAAAATAGATACAAAATGAGTGTACCTTATTCATTACTGTTACCGAGCTTTCGTCGACTATAATCTCGAAATGGCGTGTTTCGCTGCGCTTGATGATCTGACGGTAAGGTCCACATTTTCTACGTGAGTAGTGTGATATTTGTTTATGAATTTTTTGCGCATACATGGTATGTCTCGGCTAGGAATAATGGAAACTTTCTCACCTATGTATGTAAAGACATATTAATCTCTATTTTTAAAAATGTAGAACACTTTTATCAAATGACAATGTTTGAAAACGCTTAGAGCCCCGATGTCAGAAATTCCTTTTCCAAGACATCAATATGTCAAATTCATTATCCTTTTTGAATAGTATGTACCATATTTTGTACCAGTTATCCATTTTGAATCCCCTATTACAATGGGATTTTGCTGCACTCTGTAATGTTTGAGTGGATGTCATGAGTGTGTGTCAAACAGAAATTTTAAGAGCATAGGATAAGGTGCTGCCATGTATTACTTCACTATCAAAGTTTAACCCAGTTGCCACAATGTTGAATTTATGCTGCAAAAAGGATTGGAAATTGCTCTGGTCAAAACGCATTGTTTATTTGTCTACAGATGAAAGAGACATGAGGATTCTCCTTCACAAACTGAAAAAAAAAAGTTATGGATCTTGTACATGTATAGTTTATTAATCACTATAGATTTCCAGCATCACAAGTCTGATTCCACTATATGCTTTCCATACTGTCAGGTTCATTCACCCCCTATTTGAGCCACAGTATAATATCCCAAATACCTTGGCAATAAATAACATTATTTGACTAGTGTTTCATTTTTAGCGGAGTTGCCATGAAGTCGAACTCGGCTTATGATCTGATGAAGTGCCTTTGGGCGGGCAGGCGGGCACGCATCAACATTTCATTTCCGCACCATAGCTCTTGAGCAAATTATAGGATCTCATTCAAACTTAGATGGATTGTCACTCTCAGTAAGATGAGGAAGCCTATCGATTCTGGGGTCACTAGGTCAAAGGTCAAGGTCACTGGCTATAAATAGACTGAAATTTGGAGAAAATTTTGTTTTCCGCACCATAGCTCTTGAACGAATTATAGGATCTCAATCAAACTTAGATCGATTAAGTAAGACAAAAAGCCTATCGATTCCGGGGTCACAAGGTCAAAGTCACAGTGGCTATAAATAGACTGAAATTTGGAGAAAATTTTGTTTTCTGCACTATAATTTTTTAACAAATTATAGGATCTCAATTAAACTTAGATGGATTATCACCCTTGATGAGACAAAGAAGCCTATTGATTTTGGTCAAGGGTTAAAGGTCAAGGTCACAAAGGATTTAAGTCGGCTGAAATTTATGTACGCAAAATTTTGCTCCCTGCTTGATAATTCTTGAAAACTTTTCTGCCGGTTCCCTCTATGCCCATTCCTTGCGCAACTCGGCTTGTGCATTTCCGATGCCCGACATTTTAAAAATTTTTTGCATTTCATTTATTTTGAGTTATTATACAATTATTTACCATTCCATTGATCCTCTACAGGACTGTAGTATACTCGGGTGACAGTTTAGCCTATTGGACTACCTTTTCAAGTAATGAATCCTTAGAATTAGCTATAACTAGGATTAAACTTGAATGTATATATACAGGGGAAAAACTTCTTCATAACTGCAAGGCATTGATAACCATATTGATTTGAATGTTTGGGCCATAATATGTGGTCACATTTTTCATGAGAATATAAAGGGGTGAAATTCTAGAAAACAACACGACTTCAGTTACTCGAGGAGCGTTGTGGCCCATGGGCCTTCCATTATCCATGTTTGCTGTTGTAACGCTTTGAAAAACAACAACAGTTGATTTGTATCTAAAATCATGATAATATTCAGTCATTTATCCCCCTACCCTTCCAGTACTATCTTTTCTAACTGAATTTCCACAATGTTCAACTCCCACGAGTACTTTAAGTACTTTGATTTGTTCTGTTTTTATCGTTCATACCTGTAAAGCCTTCAGGGGATTGCCCTAGCTCCGTATAAACTATCATGAACCACTTTTACGTTGTATTTTAATATTATTTTGAAAATGGATGAATAGTCTTCAATGAATTAAAGATACATGCAGAAGGGCAAGGACAGTTGAAAATGAGACCTCATAAAGAAATGTTTAACAAAGTGCTTCATTAATTTTTTTTTTCATATGCTGAATGTTTTTTAGAATATGTTACAGAAATTCAAAGTTCTAAAATGTTCTCCCGGCATTGTTCAGGAACAAACTTAGACAGTTCATTCTCCAAGATGACAAAATTCTGAAAACATCATTTGTTTGTGGAAAACGATTCAATTCGAATTTCATGCATTTAAAAATGTCATGTTTTTAAACCCTCAGTAAGACAAGAAATAATTTTAAAAGCAAATATATATTAAATATTGCCGATATTTTTTTAATTTTATCTTTTGCATACATATAGGACAAGCTCTCGAAGATTGACCTTGTTTACCTGTAGAACCAGTCTCTACGTCACATGGATCTTAAACTTCCTCTTTCTAAATATAGAAAAAGTGTATTGGGGGGATTTTTTCCCAGAGTTTTAACACTGACCTCGGTGACAGGTAGCGTGCTGTAGGCAGTGAGGAGTTTGTGTTTTAATGAACAACTTTAGAATTCATGGAACTATAAGACACAATGTTCAAAGCTGACGGTAACTGGCGTTTTTGTGAAGGATGGTTGGACCATAAAGGAAAACAGGTGACTTTTTTCTTTCCCGTGTTGATTATAATAGTTAGTACGATGTACCTATACTTTGGATAACTGACCACGATCGTAGTTTGATATCGTTATCTAAGTGTGACAATGGGTATATTAGACAGCGTATACAGTCAAAGTGACATCATAGATAGAACAGAGTAAATGTGTTTAGATCTCTCATACAAGCTAAATTCACTGACCCATTTTATATGTGCAAAACATAAATTACGTATATGAAGTGTGCAAAAATGATAATAGATGAATTGATAATTTCGTAGTTGGAGCTGCGATCAGTTTTTAATGCTGTTGAGAAAGACTTATTACGTCCTTGGGACGTGAAACTGAAATTATGAAATTTTCTAACCGTGCAATAAATGTTAAAAGTTTGAAGTAAAGAAATAGACACACGCCATTGTATATGCAGGTGCTTCACCTTAAGGTATACCATTTATTGCACTTGACGAACGAAATTTAATCAATATGTAATCTGTGGGACTTTTAATAGTATATGTAAGACATATGAGACTGGTAAGGTTTTTTAATTTAAAAAGGAATATCTCTGGTAGGTGGAATATGAAGTCTGATTTGACAGGGGACTACCTGGTTTGGCACCAACCCGACTCCTCTGTATAAATGTGTACTAATTTCCTCTATCATCAGTCAGTGCTCCTCATTTTGCAAGGTGGAGCAGACGATCCTATGTGTATTCTGTCTGTCTCCACAACCCACCATCAGGGCGGAAAAATCTTCTGTCTAGAATGACAAATTTAGTGAAAATCACACTCCAATGGAACTCCGATCAAGACCGACTGGGTCATTACATATCAGAAAATAATGGACTTTAAACTAGATGCCCACTGCTAATCTTTATGTGTATCCAACCCCAACTAAATGCCTGACGCACTGACAGCCTATTCACCATCTATAGGTAGTGCTTTGTTATTGAAATGCAAGGAATCTTATTTACCACATGGGATATTCTGAGGATTAATCTGCTGTGGTCGGACAAAACCTTTCTCCACAATCAGAAGTGAGATTGACTCCCTGTTACTAAATGCCTACACAGATAGATAAATAGATAGATAGATAGGTGAAATTTATATTTATAAATTTATATATATATATATATAAATTTAAAATATATGAAGAATAATTAAAAAAACATATATCATATATCACTCATATTGTTTTATATTCCAGAATACCATGGTACCTATTGCTATGTGTCTGCTGTAGAATTGCTCTGGGTATTAAGAATTAATGCTTTCGCCGATTTAGAATGTAAAGAAATTTCCATTATATTCTAAGGTCGTGTTGGCGATGATTCATTGTTTTCCCCTGTTGTGACAGACGTATTTGACATATTATATACACCTGCACTAACACAGTATATGAATAATGATACCCAGCTAGTACTCAATCTTCATTTGATTACAATATTTCTTCCTATTCAGTTTATAAAAAAAAAGATAAAAATACACACACATGATGGTAAACCCAGACCTATTTTAAATGGCTTTGAAATATGGTTAAAGAGATCAACACTGTACATATACATGTTAAATAACGCACGACAATAATTCTTAACAATCGCGATCGATGTTGCGGTCTTGTGTTGGAAATTTTTCAAAACTCTGACGAAATATACTGAATAATGAGGTGATCGATGGAAACAATATATCAACTGTATATATCTGTAGTATCTTAATTTAATCCACTACGGACCAGACCCCATATTCTGTTCCTCCGCAGAAAATGTCAACTACACATTCCACTCTTTTGTGAAGCCCAGACGGGTCATCCATTCATTGTTCACCCCGAGTGCGCATCGTCACATCCACGACCAAATGTGATTTCAACACCGTTATTCACTTTAGATTTTCATGTGTGGGCATTGACAAAGAATATCACAGTTCGGTTAAAAATGTAAATTTGAAAGTTTTCCTGTGTGAACATACGAAAAATTACATTATTCGCTTCATAATTGTCTATTACAATGTACATGTATGACGACAAAGCTTTAAAATACAACGCAATGGCGGATCTAGAAGGGGTTTACGGGGGTTACAGCATCCCCCTTTGATTAAATACTTATAACAAAAATTGTCATGTTTCACCATTTTGGGGTCCCCAAAAACCCCCTCCCATTGGGAGGTGGAAACAGTACGAAGTTTGGGTCGCACCCCCTTTTTGAAATTTGTTTGAATCCGCCTCTTCAATGGCAATTGTGTTGCAGCACAATGCTTGCACGCACTTTATACCGGTACGATGGCATTGTACAGAATATTTGAATAGGGTCCTTGATAACTGTGTTTTGCTGGAACTGTTTCAGAATGGTATAAAGATACACCTATATTTCTCAGTGATTAAATAGGTATTTATCAGTTTAGGTGTAGTTTAAGCTCTCATAGTCTTGAACCCGGAAAACTGGTATATTCGTAATGAATCGCGTTGATTGGCTGACGACTGTTTAGAATGAAGTCGTTCATTTGTCGATTGCTTTATCCATGTGTCCCTTCTTATCGCAATCAGTCGACTCAGTCTACACAACATGATTATATCAGTGGAAAATCACGATTATTTCACAAACTAAATCAGGTCAATGATGCTGAAAGTGGCTCCCAACCGACGTAAAGATCCTGCAAAGCTCTTCGACACGGTCTTGATTGCAGATAACATTATGTGTATCATGCGTATATGTTTGTCATTTACATGTAGTCCTAAGTGAGAATGAACGTGTTTAGTTAATATGATTAGCATATTGTCTATATTTGGTTGCTGGTTGGTTGTATATTGTTTTACGCCCCGTCGAGAATGTTTCCTTGATATTGAGACGTCACCAGCTGTAGGTGAAGTACCACAAATTTAGACCTGTACTTAGCGCTTATTTAAATATGCTGAAAAGCCGCAAGGTTTAAAGGGCACAACGCATGTTTCTAAACTTTTTCATTTTTTCAGCAAATTAATTCTTTTCATGCCTAAAACTATTTTAAATGTGTTTTTAATGAAACATTTAGCGTAGTTTTCGAAGAAGGGCGCATATGACGTCACTGTACCACGTGACTACCTAACTAATTAACTAGACTTAAAGCAGATTTTTTCAATTCATAAGTGAATTCTCAACACAATTAAATGTTTTCTAATGTTTGGCACATCTCATTTTGTTCTAAACTCGCTATTTTCTATTGAACAGTCTAATGTAAACAAAAACGTGGCATGAGCCTTGTTTACATAACAGAGAATTGCGAGTGCTGTATCTCACTTATAACTCAACAACTGATATTTAAATTTTTGGTGATCATTAGAAATACTTTAGTTAAGCACATCGTGTCCATGCCCCTTTAAATCAAATAAACAATACAATACGAACGTAGCAGTGAGGGTTCTTAAACGTGCCAACGCCTGTCGCGACACATCGTCGGAAATCCACGATTGATTACGCTTCGTTCCTCTCTCCATCACCCGTGGGTCCTTCCATTCATACACGCTCGTTTTCGTGAATAAATATTTTAAAATATCGTCCAATCAAAGTAATCGTTATAGTAACGGAACTCTTCTGTTTTTAAAGGTAGTATCAATTTAACTTTGCTATCACAAGAACAAACTCCCCGTCGAGGCCTCATTACGTCACCTACGTACAGACCTCTCCTATGTGACGCAGCACAATATACAGATTTGTATATTGTGAGTCCGCGATTATCACACAGGCTAATAACAATAAAGAAGTAGTTTGTAGTTAAAAGCTTGAAAATATTGACATTAAGAGCATTATTATAAAAGTATGGATTTTATTTTAAACATAAAATTAATATGTTTTACGGCGTTACCGTGTTTGAGGGCGAAGCAAAAAAGTTTTGACATTAGTATCTATATCCAAAACAGGACAAAAACAACCCGAAGTTAGCACGCGGACGGAGCTGTATCAAAGCATCCTAATTTTGGACATTTGATCCGCCTATATATTGAACGCGGGAAATATAACGCAATCGATGTAAACAGTACATTGTGACATCATATTCAGCGTCGTTATTTAGCAAATTTACAAACATAGCGTTTGAACCACAACAAAAAACATGGCGTTAATCGTGGAGTGATTATATATGATTAGGAAAATAAGATTTACATGCTTTTACGGATTTTATGTAACATCTCAGAACGACGTGAACTAGGGTAGACGAGATTCAAAATGGACGAATACATGTCCACGCGCTAATATTCGAATTGACTCCATTAGGTACCAAACTTTTCAAGTTCCATAGGTATGGTTTAATTTTTCATTATTTTCCTATATTCTCCTTTTAAACATGTATATACGTGTTACCTATAGGGAGAGCTCCGCTCTCACGGCCCTTCGGGCCGTGAGAGGGCTTCGCCCTCTATTACCTATAGGGAGAGCTCCGCTCTCACGGCCCTTCGGGCCGTGAGAGGACTTCGCCCTCTATCAAAAGATCATTAAAAGGTATGGATACTCTGTTCAAATTATAGTGTTTTTAAAATGTTTACGTTCTTGTTTTGAACTGTTTACGTTTGACGTTATGGTTTTTTCGTCATTCTACAGTGACGTCACACAGTATACGCGGTATAAGAATTCGCTATCCCATAATGACTAACTGGAAGAGATTGGTTTGTGAGCAAACAAACTCTGGCTGAAGTTTGATCACAAGAATTGTATACCGAAATTGGGCTGAAAGCGTCCTGTTCATTGGACAAATTCGCTCAGGGTATACGATGAGCGCCCAATCAAATTGCCTCATTAATTATTCATGAGAACGAGCGAGTAGGAATGAATGGACCCACGGGTTATGGAGAGAGGAACGAAGCGTAATCAATCGTGGGTTTCCGCCGCGACACGGGACCTCTGTTTTTAAGGTCATATCTGAAAGACCCGTGATTGCCGAACATTTGGCGAAGGAGCAATCACTACATATGTTACGTCGCCGCGGTGGCCTAGAGGTTAGAGCGTTCGCCCCGCATGTGGAAGGCCGGGTTTCGAATCCCGGCCGCGACAGACCTAAGTCGTTAAAATAAGTAGTGACAGTTCCATCGCCAAATGCTCGGCATCAGGTGTGAATGTCACGGGTTCTCCGTTTCTGAATTTATTTTTCTCATCACAATTACACAATTGTATACAGAGATTTAGTACATATATTTTATATAAAAGTGATGTTAATATATCACTAAATGTTTTAAGGCATGCGTGAGTATGGAGATAGGCAACATATGCAATTTTAGATTCGAGTAGTCATTGGGTCGGGGAGCATAGTTTATTAATATTTCTTATAAAGGAACACAATTTTCTTAGAAAAGATTGCTCGGAGATTACCTTAAAAACGGATGTCCCGTGTCACAGTAGGTGTGACACGCTAAAGAACCCTCACTGCTCAATGGCCATAAGCGCCGAGCATAGGCCTAAATTTGAAGCCCTTCAACTGTGACGTCTCCACATGAGTGAAAAATCCTCGAGCGAGACGTTAGGCAATATACAATCAATCAATCTTAGGTTTGACGAAGTCATGACCCGAGCGTGGATCGAACTCACGGCGTCCCGGTTACGAAGCGAACGGTATCCCACTGAGCTACCAAGACTAGTCTTGGTATTGATAAGAACATTGCGTACATTTGGTGTTGATCAGAGTATTATGTATGTTTGGTGTTGATCAGAGTATTGTGTATGTTTGGTGTTGATCAGAGTATTGTGTATGTTTGGTGTTGATCAGAGTATTGTGTATGTTTGGTGTTGATCAGAGTATTGTGTATATTCGATGTTGATCAGATTATTCAGCAGGTTATGGAGTTAATAAATCTTTTCTATCTATAATTCAGAGTTGCGAGTACCACAGACGCTAGAGTTGATAAGTTTTTCTTTTTGTATTTCAGAGTCGAGGTTACGACAGGCTATGGTGCGTTTTGAGTTGATAAGTTTTTCTTTTTGTATTTCAGAGTCGAGGTTACGACAGGCTATGGTGCGTTTTGAGTTGATAAGTTTTTCTTTTTGTATTTCAGAGTCGAGGTTACGACAGGCTATGGTGCGTTTTGAGTTGATAAGTTTTTCTTTTTGTATTTCAGAGTCGAGGTTACGACAGGCTATGGTGCGTTTTGAAGGATCGAACCATCCACATTTTTAAGGAGAAAGATAACAGGAACGAAGACACGGTAAGACTCATCAGATCAACCTGTGTCGTGAAAGTGTAGCGGCAGAACTGTAGCTCTCTGGGGAAAAATCGGGACAGATCAGAGAACTTCAGATCAATCCCTTATAAAACCATTTGATTTACGACGCAGAAAAAACGCGCATGGTTGAGACCTTATATTTCTATCTCATAGAGTTACACCTGCAGTTAAGTATGGTGGGAAAACAAGAGGATTTTATCAACATGAATAAGATATATAAGTATTTATTTTTAAAAAGTCAAGAATTAAATGAGACATGTGATCATTACACACGTAATAAGCTTTGGGACGATTACAATGGTTCGGTAGAGCTCAGGATATATTTCTTCTTCATTGTTAGTGATAAACATGCTCTTAGGTGGTAGCGATAAAAGTAATTATTATATACTTTCAATTTCATCTCTTCTTTTTTCTTTAAAAGTTTGCGGGCATATATCACACGATATATGCCCGGAAACATTCCGGCCCGCAAACGTTACGTCACAATCAAATTTCTACGCCGTTAATTTTGAAATTTTTCGTGTTTTTCATCTTTTACTCAGTTAAACCGATAAAGTTATTGTTAAAAATAAAATTATTGTTAGTTTCTAAATGAAATTGAAAGTATATAATAAAAAGGTTATATACTTTGTATGGGAAATATGACGACCTCGTTTTTTGTCGCGAACGGACCTCGCAAGCTCGGTCCGTCTACGCGCCAAAAAACTCGGTCGTCATATTTTCCCATACAAAGTCTATAACCTATAAATATTCAACCACATTAATTGGAGTAAAGCAGCTTTATGGTGTAGATATTAACTTTGAAATGTAAAGGGAACACATTTCATTCACACGGAGTCACGCTGATGGCTACATTAAGCTGTGTTAATGTGTTATTATATGAACCCATAACAATAAAATGTAGCCTTCTCGTGCAGATTTGCTCTGTTACTTACACAGAAAAGTTTGATGACGTACTTGATTAAAATATTTTATGCTAATGACTATTTTTGGAATCAGTTCATATATCGTGTGTTACGTGTTATAAAACTTCACATGACGTTATTCATACAATCTACACGATATTGATAAAACTAGATTGGAATATTGGACTGTAAAATAAATGTACATGAAACATCACCCCCCGCTGTTTCCCTGAATATCAATGGTGTAAATTATTTTTATCTATATCTAACATTCGCAGTTTGTGATTGCACATTCTGAGGACAATCTCTAATACGTATAAAACTAATACAAACCACACTGGTATAATTATATCAACTTTGTAGCAATGCTTACCACTTGACTGGCGTACGGTTACGAATTCAATGTGGACAGTTCTTAGGGAGTATAACTTAAACTAGCACAAATCTAAATATTGTGACGATTATTGTATATGGGAAGGCGTTTTACTATTCATTCAAAAAAAAATTAAACAAAAAGAAATATCCCTAAAGCTAGAGAGATATCTCTTTGAATTAGATAACTCTTAACCTTTAGATTTGAGTCAAATGCTGTCTGATGTGTTTTATACCGATTGTTAGGCCGTTATTGGCACACTGATTTTGACTACGGATAATTCCGTTTACCTGATCAAGATATAGGGCTCACGCCGGGTGTGACCGGTCGACAGGGGATGCTTACTCCTCTTACGCACCTGATCCCACCTCTGGTATATCCTGGGGTCCGTGTTTGCCCAACTCTCTATTTTGTATTGCTTACAGAAGTTAGGAGATTGATCACTGCTCGTTATCTTCGCCTTTCATATTTCTCTTTACCGTAAACATATATCCCTTTATCATTTGATATTTATTGTCTTGATGAAATTACGGCGATTTTGACTGGCTGAAAAATGTGTTTAATTTCTGAATCATGGAAAACCTTATTTGACTTCTTGGTATTGATATGTCGTATGAATTTGAAAACAAAATCATGTTTTATTATTTCAACTCAATTTTTAAAATATTTACATGTAAATGATAATTAGATGATAAGAATGTAAGATATATCTCTCAATATGAAAGAGATATACATGTGTCTCAATATAAAAAGAAATATCTCTCTAAGGGAAAGAGAGGTGAGAAATATTTCTTACATTTGTTAATTCAAAGAGAAATCTCTTTTTCTACAGAGATACATCGATATATCTCTAAAACGTAGAGATATATCTTGTTTTCTGAATAAATAGTCAAACGGTTTGCGATAAAAATTTGGATTTTTACTTATTCATATAACAATCGACAGAAAACAAACTTTGACAAGTGATTGCATAATATTATTGACTCTAGGTCATGGCTTCAAGGTAAAGCTTACTGTTTCTCGTAAACAACTCCATCTTTGTACAAAGGCAGTATAGCGTTTGGATCGAATAAATCAATATGTGTATTGACAGAATAGATCAATATATGAATATTGACAGAATTGTTTTCATCTGATTTAATTCACAATATAGCTATAGAGTTCCTCTAGTCCTTATGAATCCCCTTATCAGGTCTATTGTTTCCAATCAATGATATGTGTATGCATATTTTCAAACAAAATTTATTCACACCGGGGTCGGCAATTGGGTCCCGTGTCAAATACACCAACAATTTATTTATTCACATTAGAATAACTTATACTTTAATTTCTATATTAAAATATCTTTCAATAATACATTCCCGGCGAATCCATTTCTATTAAAGAGATCACCGTGTAGGCAAACCTATAGGAAATAGCAGAACATACGATATCTCTTTATTGTAGACTACTGACTAATTATAACTGACAATGTATTTTGTCTACTTGATACAGGTGCTCGGTAGTATATACATTTTGTCTACTTTATGCAGGTGTTCAGTATTATAAGCATTTTGTCTACTTAATGCTCGGTAGTATATACATTTTGTCTACTTTATGCAGGTGTTCAGTATTATAAACATTTTGTCTACTTAATGCTCGGTAGTATGTACATTTTGTCTACTTTATGCAGGTGTTCAGTATTATATACATTTTGTCTACTTTATGCAGGTGGTCGGTAATATATACATTTTGTCTACTTAATGCTCGGTAGTATATACATTTTGTCTACTTTATGCAGGTGGTCGGAAGCTTGACCATCGACGATAACACGGAATGCAAATATACAGAGAGCGACAGAGATGGATACAAGTTTGAGCTGCACACAATTGGACCTTACAAAACCACACGTGCAAACAGATTTAAGGTACGTTTACATATGAGCATAGACATAGATGTCAGACATCAGGAATCTCTAGAACAATGCTGATTTAATCGGTTTGTGATGTTTGCATTTTGTTTTGGGATTCATCACAAGCACACACTCGCGCGCGTACAGAGGAGAGAAAGACAGATAGAGAGATGATACATTAAAGTCAATATATAAAGGCTTTAATAAGTCTTCTTTTCAGTGAAGAGTGAATGTAAATTTACATTACAAACAAATTGGGGATTTTCCCCCCACAAGCTTTCGGCCACCTTGGAGTTGGTAACTTACATTCTAAACAACCTGATTGGTTTGAAGTTTTGAAATGGATTGTATCTCACAATTTGTTTTTCTTCCTGTTCGAACCAGTTCTTATCTCATACTCACGAAGTTTATGAGTCGTGTATTTAAGAAATTACTTAAAACATAAATAGTTATAGGTGTACAATGCATATCATGGAATATGCAATCATATTTTGATATACCACTCCTTCATAACAGATAAAGGGCAGAGAATTTATAAAGCTGTCTGACCTTTGTGTCAATGGCCTCGCATGAACATAATCACAGTTAAATTTGTGATACATAAGCATTTGAGAACAATGTATCAAAAAATAAAATAATGTGGCCTTTTCACCAATAAATCATCCTTGGCATCACTTTTGTGTAGAAACTACTACTCAAGAAACTATTCCCCGTACTTAAACTGTAAAGCTAATTTCCCCGCGAAGACTTTTGACTGCTATATATGCCCAGGAAGTCAATTCGATATTGAACATAAGGATTAATGTTCTCCAAATTTAAAATTGCCCAGAGGCGGTGTGAACGACGCAATTATTCTGTCAAGACAGAAATTTAGATGACATTCCGTGAGAAAATCTTTGACTGTAGCAAGATTGTGAGATATAATAAAATGTATTTTCAAAACCTGGGATCATAAAGTGTCCATTGTTACGTAATAAAAAATCCAGAAAACTGTAGAACGTTCGCGGCTCAAAAATACTCCAACGAAAATGTTGGTTTTTAAAAAAAATGAAACTTGTTACCGAACCGAACCTCAATATGTGGTCACATAATATGACGACCTGTTGATTGGGTTGGGGGAAGGGGTGGGGTTGGTTCGCTGCACATGTACATTCAAAACCAAGATCATGATATTTTCTTAATGGTTTGCTTCACAACATGTTTTTCTGTTTTATTTTTGAAAACGCTATCTTAGAATTCTTTTGGAAAGAAAGTGTTTTCCCACTTATATGAAATTTCATCCTATTTTTCCATCGCTTTTCCAGACCAGGAAGAAGGTGGAGCGAGAAATGTGGCGGGCTTACATCGTGGGATTGTCTAAAGTAGGTCTGCAATTATGCTGTAAAACGATATCAGGTTGCACACAGATTACTAGTAGTTAACTTTAACTTGACATTGATTTTTACATTTATATAACTCCAACTTGGCGTTAACTGATAAAATTTAAAGCAGGGATAGATTTTATGGGTAAATTTCTCTTACACAAGTTTTTTAAATCCAGACATATTTGGGGCAAAATTACTGTGTAGAAAATTCATTATCATTTGACCTTAGATACAATATACATGTAGTTTGTACTTTTTTATAACGTTCCTGTTCTCCTTGTCGGAAATGACGTGGATTTCCTTTCGGTAATGCTATTCACAATACTATAGTACCCATTGATAAACGTATTCATTGTTTCACTGTATGCTCCGATTACCGATTTTCAGCACTTTTGTAAGATTGTATATCGTCGTCTGATTCCCCAAGACTGGGACCATTAGATAAAACACTGTTTCTGTTCGTTACTTCAGGGCAGAGTCCCCAATGACCTAGATTTGTTGGACAGTCAAGTTGACGAATTAAAGCCTTCATCCGCGAAGAAGCTCTTAGAATCAGTGGTGCTGAATCCGTCTCTCTCGGGGGCGGATCTAGGCATCAAGCACTGCAGAAAAGAACCTCCATGTCACGGTCAGAGGACAGCGGGTTTGAGGCCGCTAGTTCACACCCTAGATCTCTCGGAAGTCAACGTTCCTCGTCTTCCGGTTCCAGGGACACAATCAGTGGGGGCGGAGGGGGGCCTACAATGGTAAGAACTGCCACCAAATACAGACTATACATGTCTGAATGAAAAACTCATATTATCGTCACAAAATCACAGGAAAACGGTTCTCTGTTTCAGAGACATAAATTTACAAATAACCCAAGAATGGATGATGAAGTGCCGAGGTAAATTTTTTCTAATTATATACAGATTGCAATCACCTTAATTGCATCATAATTGATTTTTAATTTTGATAAACTTTCTTAGAATGAGATTGGATTAAATGTAGTTTTTAAACAGTACATTATGTACGTGGATTCAAAGGTTAACGTTTGTATTTCCTGAGTTTGAAGTAAGGAGATCATTTGAAGAAGAATTGATCTACCAACGTTTTTGCAAGGAGAGTTGAATTGTAATTTGATGTACCTTTTTGATTTTTACAGTTGGTTTTTCTCGATCTGCAATCGGGATTTAGCAGAGAAAGTATTGGTTAATAGTGGTCAATATGGGAACACACTAATGCGAGAAAGTTCATCTCAAAAGTCCAGCGGAAGTTACGTCATCAGTAAAATAGGAAAAATTGACGGGTAAGCTCTAAAGTAGCATATATATTTTCCCGATGTGTGGCCAGTAGGTATGCCGCTTACGATATTCTAGTGGCTACCTTGTAATCGTGAGGAACCGTGATTGATTCCCAATACTGGGGACCGCGGCAATCTTACAGAGAAATATTACATCCTCATAATGGCTGCCTTCCTTTTGAAATTTGAATGAAACTACAAAACATCAGCAATTCATATATATTTCTTTTAAATTTAAGATTACTACTAAAACTGCATTTTTTCACAGAACTCTTCACATTCAAAATATTATTGTACATATCCTCCACTTTCTATCCACGTAATCCCGTGGGGATCCGGCTTAAAAACAGAGGTCTCGGTCTCGTTTCATGACAGGCTCTGTCACGGTAAAGTCCCATCACTGCTACTGCCCAGAACGCCATGCATAGGTCAAAATATTTACAGCTAGTCACAACTGGTGACGTCTCGACGTAAATTTCCCGAATGCGACGTACAACATCAAACAGCACAAACTAATTGGGACACTTCATACGAACTTCGCATATGTTGAGTTTTAATTTCATTCCAAATGTTATCTATTTTATTGTGTCCTCCCCTTCAATGTATGCAAGAAATGTACCCAAACTATTTTTTGTGCATTTTTTATTTAATTACAAAAGAATATCAAACTTGAAACGCATAGAGCTGGCAACCATACTGTGTGCAGAGTGTTGTTTCGGATTAACAAAACTGTTAGTCCTTGTTGTCATGGTATGCGTCTGTCAAAATATGATTCACATTGTTTTATAGTTTGTGATTTTGTGGTGTACCATCGTTCATTTTCTATTTTTCAAGCGAAGTAAGAATAGAGCATTTTGAAGTAGAGCGCATCGACAGGGGCTACAGAATTAAGGTGGAAAATGATGTGAGTATTTTAAAACATTTGACTGAAAAATCAAGATGATATCATGCAATTGAATTCGCCTAATCCCAGACTTGTATAATCCATTTCAATATGAAATGAGACTCCATTGATAATGTACATTGCGAGTTCTGTTTTTATCATGATTTTTACACTATGCGCAATCCGACAACCTGTCTAGTCCGATAAAATACGTCTCCCACTGCAGTCCGGGTTAAGCAGGTTTGAGGGTATCTACACACAACTTGTGAATGGTTTTCTTTATTTTCCACGCAGCATGAGCCGCAAAAGAATTTAGTGGCCGTAATGAACACCTTCCGGTTTATAGCGGGGTATGAAAACACGATTCCCATGAAGACGAACGATCTGTCAGAACTTGGACTGACCGAAGAGGACGCCAACCCTTATCATCTGAAGAGGATTGAAAGAGGTGGTTTTCCGTATGCTTTTCTGAATATGGCAGTGGATCACTGGGCTATAAATAGCACGCTGCCATTTACTCTGTGCTGCGCATAAAATTGATCTTCAAAATGTTAAATACAAATAAATAATTAACACTATCAAAAAGTATTTTTAATACAAAATCTCATTTATTGAAATGATTTTTTCCCTCCAAAATCACGAAGGAGAAATGAATGTACAGCGACAGACGTGGTGTATATTTGATTACTCATAATGCACATTTACTTCCTATGTAAACAATACGATTTTGTTGTAAAAAATGCTGGGGTAAATTCAAAATGACGTGTCAGTGATTATTTTGGTGTGCATTATTTAAAAATATATTAGTTTAAAGATATTATAAAATGCTTATTTCTTATTGAATGAAATAATTTGTATTTAATATTTTTATTGATATCATGCAGTGAATTTGAACTGAACACATTGTTAAACTTATGGATTTGCATGTTTGGTGTGCTCAAGGATATGTTGGTATTTAGAGGTGGTCAGAGAATGACTATTTTTCAGAACTTCCGGCTATATCCAGAGAGCTTCCGGAACCTTTACCAGGTAAATACAAAAGACGAACATTGCATGAAGATTATATTAATCCATATATACGAATTTTATTTATGTCGAGTTTTAGGGTTTACATTTTATTTACTTCTTTACCTTTCTCACAGGCCCTTTTTGCAACTGACATTTTAACATTTATTTCATAGCTTCTTGCTTTTGGTCATGGCTTCATTATTAACACCATTAATACTATTTTTATCATTAGATTATGAGGAACCTATGCAACGTCCCAAAACGTTCAACCCAGGGATCCTGAAAAAGGAGAAAGCCATGTATGAGAGAAAGAGTGAGTCTCTAAAGAATATTCTGAAAACACCAAAAATACATTTCCTCATCTTTCAGATATTGGCTTTAGTTATGGTTTATTCAACAGAATGTTTGAAAACCGCACAGATGTGTCATAATTATAAATATTACATGCAGTTGTTTTAATAAAAAGTATTTTATATCGGGCAATAATTTCTGAGTCCATCTTATTCATTTATATTATATCAATGCTTTAGATAATTTTTTTGGTAGCTTTGTTTCTTTTCATCTCTCGTTATAATAAAAGAATTAACACATATAGATTAATTCATTTAAAAAGAAAGAAAAGCCCTCAAATAATCACTAGTTAAATATTGCAATTTAATGAAAAGAAAAAAATACTACTTACATGTAATAGTAGGGAAACCATTCATTGATACTTCTGTACTAAATAAAAACTCCATTCGTCGCTCCAGACTTTTCATGTATATCTTAAAATCATCTAACCAATGTTTGCGCCATCCATTACAACTAACAATTCATTTTGTACTTATTTTAAAACTTTTCCGGATGTTACCCGGGTAAAATTTGGAGTTTATGAAAGACCAGCGTTATGCAGCACGTAGCGACGTTAGCAAGAAATGCCTTCTTCAAGAACCCCCCTTTTTTGCATAATCACCTAAGCTAATTATGTAAGAAGTACCTCTAGCTTCCATTGGTTTTTTATCCTCATGCTACACACAAAGTAGAATTTCATTTTTAGTATTTATATTTTGCAATTTAACTTATTTATTTTATATATCTATTCTAGTACATGTATGTATTCGTTTTTATTTTGGTAATTCGTCAGCTCGCCAACGTTACGATGGTTTCAGCACAACAAGAAGTTCATTTGTAGACAAATATAGTAAACCCACAGCTCGTGAGTTATATGTGAAATCTACAGCTTATACGGCTCGTGTATCTTTCGCATATCATCATACGATACCGGATTTATGAAATATATATCTATGTAAAATTATGTGCAATATGGTATATGTATATACAGTAAAACACAGTTATAGCGAACCCTCAGGGTCATTCGTTATAAACAAACTTTGATTAATCTGGAATGCAAGTTTCCCTATTTTCCTCTCAAATGGGAATATTGCAATAAGCGTGAATTCGTTATAAGCTGTTTTACTGTATACTCTCTCTCTCTCTCTCCTCTCTCTCTCTCTCTCTCTCATAAGTTTCGTAATCTTAGCTCCTGTATAGAATGATTTATTTATAGTAAATACATTTAATATGAACTTTAACTTTACGTATTATGTGAAGTATAATGTAGCCCACGATATATCACTAAACTGTATTTGAAATATAAAACTATTCTTTCATATTCCATGAACTAACTTGAAATACAATCTGCTTTGTGCGCACCAGTGTTCGTTGGGTTTGGTACACGCTACATTCAATCATATTTACAAAGTTTTTTTTGTTGTTGCATGTACTAATGGAATACTTTTCTTTAATGTGGGGTATACATATGTATATTAACAACTCTATTATTTAATCTTCATAAAGAATCTTGAGTTTTGATCATTTTATACTAAACTTAAAAGTAATGAAAACCTATATATACATGATTTTTTAATATAATGTTATGAAATCAAACTATTTCGAATGTATTGGTTTGTCTCTGGGGGTAATCTTATAAATTACATATGGCCGTCTTATACATCTTTAGGAACCCCTTCCCCACCCGAGTTTGATCCACCAGCACCTCATCGAGAATCCGTCTACTACAACGCACCAGGTAAAAGCTAGTTAATAAGTGATCAAAAGTCAATCGCTTTTTAAACCAGTCCTCTGTGATTTTATCCTGAAAGTTTGCCTTTACAGACAGCGACACAGTTACGTCATCCCTCCAGAACCCACATGTCCAAATTCCTTCCACACCAAGCCCCCCACCCCCACATCCTCACACCCCCGGTTCTCGGGCATACTACAATGAAGAGGAATTCAAAGGTATGTATATGTATTTCAACAATTTGTTTATTTTTTGAAAGGAATACTTTGAATTTTGAAAGCAATTATATATTTTTTATATTTTATTTTAAGACAGTTAATTTAGAAAAAAAAAAAATTGAATGATTGCGTTCTGACACTCAGTGCCCGTTCCCGAGATTACGGCGAGATCCACCCCCATGTCACCTCCTGCTCCTTGTCCAAGCAGTTCCTTTTCAACAAAAATAAAACCCGGTACCTAACTGTATAGAAATCGCACTATCTAGCGATCACCTTTCCCAATATTTATTAATTATTTTTTTTTTACACTTTCTGTTTATAAAAGATAAGTATGAACATCATATACATGTACTTGCACAATCTTCGCAAATACCTGATATATCACATATAATTTAGCGCACTCTGCCTGGTAGCTCTTGTCACTGTTAAAGAGAAATAACATATGCAGTTATATTTAGTCGCTGTATTGACTGCCTTACGAATCATTAAAGAATTAAGTTGTTGGTGGATTCGGACCTCGGGTAAATTCATTTTAAAAATCTAACCCATCTGTGGATCAAGAGAGAAAATCTCTCATTATTATGGAGCACATAATGATGAGGGCTGATATAGACATTTTCTGAAGGGGGGTGGGGGTGAGCAGAAATGATTCTAATCATATATAGTCCTTTGGATTAATATTTCAAAAGGGTTGCATTCACATTTGTATGTATTTTTTTTTTTAAATATTGACTCATCTTTAACAACGATTTTCCACTTAAAGGTCGAATTTAGCTCAAACAAATTGTGAAAAATTCATGTCAAATCTTTACTTCGACATTTGGAATAATATGTTGTACGGTGTGACCGTTGAGACGAGCGAAGTTCATTAACATCTTGCAACACGACTTTTATCCGCCTCTTCATTTAACGCGGGAAATATAACGCGTTTGATGTAAACAGTTACAAATTGTAACGTCATATTAGCTGCGATGTTTTTTCTTCTCTCAAACCAAGTAAAAACAAAACGTTTGAAGCTATGAGAAAGCTTGTCTGGAATTTAAAAACGTTTATGGTACTTTCTAAACAATCTAATTATTTTAATTACGGGATTGTCAATGAAGTATACCGCAGTGACGGCGACATTTTTCCGGAGGCATGGGTAGTCCCCATCACTTTTCGGCTGATGAAGAGCAAACCACGTGACTCAATTGCGTAATCATTGGAGCGATCTCGTCGCGTCGCTTCGGGACGCGAGCTTCGCTCGCTATTATTTTTCAAACTTCAATTTAGATCATGATAATTGTCCAATTTCACGTCACGGTTTAAATAGAATTCTACATTTATGACTGGATCTTTTCATCGTCTGTTGTCGCATTTTCAATGAAAATTCATTTTTAGTACTTTTTTTTTGATGACCAAATTATCGAATCTACTTCTTTCATTGTAGTAACAATATAGTATCTTCCATTGACTTCCATGTACGTAAAGGGAAATGGCACAAAATGTGCATTTTTCATAAAAAGTAAATAAAATCGTGAAAAATTCGTATATTTTATATGCTAAATATATTTTAGGATAATCAGCAAACCATACATGGTTCTTTCCATATGAGACTTCAGCATTGGCTGAAATAAGTTCTCTGAATTATATAATAATATGATTACGGTGTGACCGTTGGGGCGAGCGCAGCATATCTGAATACATTTTCAAAAAATTTATATTGAAAACAAGGAAAACTGATCTGGTTCACTGTCAATACGTAGGATTACTGTCTTACTCTTCTCGCCAATGTAGGAACCACTTTAGCGGGAAATGCAACGAGCGTGTTGTGACGTAGCCTGGTAGTTGTGACGTGACTGTTTACATTTCTTTAGACAATATTTTAAAAAGAAAGGGGGAAGAATATGATTGTCATCCTTTCCTTTCAAATAAGAAAGGTTTGTAATACTTCAAAGATTTTTTTTATTATTATTTTACGAATCGAACCATCCGCCATTTTGTACGAGGGACTTCTGGGATTGGCGTCAAAAAAAATTCTTGTTAGAGGTTGAGATTTAGCTCGGATTATTTCCTGCGCTCTAGTCATTAGAGCTCGCAGTACGAGCCAGCGCTCCGCGCTGGCTCGCTGCGCTCGCTATAATTATAGGTAATTGAATATTTTCAGATCTGAAAGGAAAAGAGCCATACCGCAAAAGGTCAATGTCGGTTCCCAATGTAAAGTACCCAATGCCAGCTGTACCAATAGAGATAGATTTTGAGCAACCAGGTTTGTTTGTTTGTAATCAATGGTATGAAAAACACCCCGTTCTTGATATTTATGTAGATTTCTTACTGTCGCAAAAAATGCAATCTAAACATTATTATTTACATTTTTAATCTCTTTTCCCACTTCAAAAGAATTAGTTAAATATGACCATTTTAGACCGTCTTCATTACTACAAATTTGCACCTAAATTGATTGATTGTTTGTTTAGCATCCCGTTGAGAATTTTTCACTCATTGAGACGTCACCAACTGTTGGTGAAGTACCACAAATTTAGACCTGTGCTTAGCGCTCAGGGCCGTAGCAGTGAGAGTTCTTTATCGTGCCAACGCCAGCCGCGACACGTGACCTCTATTTAAGGTCAAATCCAATAGACCCGTTTGACGCGGCCATGGCACATGTGGGTCTCGAACTCACGACCTCCCGGTTACGAAGCAAACGCTCTACCAGTGAGCTACATGTACCTTTAATATGCAGCTTAACAGGGTATTATTAGTATGCTGGATGTTGAGTGCTATGAATTCAGACCTCTACAGGATACATTGTATACATGAATCTTGTAGCTGTCAGAGACGTAGCTCCTCCTAAATCAGTGGTTCCTAATGCCCCACCACCACCCACAACCATAGCGCCCCCGCCGCTAGTCGTCACCAGCCCAACCCAAAAGACGCCTGCCTCAATTCTGAAGACTGACAAAAGATCTCTACCCTCAATACCTCCAACACCTAATGAAGAACCTCGCAGCAGCATAGAGACGACAGCTCTGACCGCAGCACAGCTGGGGCTCAAACCAACCAAAACAAACCAGAGGGCGACACCAAGTGCTTCCAGGTACTAGTATATTCCCTAAAAATAATTCATTTCCTGTCTTTGACACTGTAGTTATTACAATGCACACGCACCTGTGTTGAATGAAGAGATTAAGCACGGATAGTTGCATTCTTACGTGGTGTTGGTAAGAGTATTGCACATTATTATTACACCCTTTTCGAAATTTTATCCCAGACTGCCAAAATCAAACTTGAGTCGCATTTTCTACCTGTAATACTTTTTAAAATTTTAAATCTTTTTTATCCATTTTCTCCACAAAGGACTACAGTATATGGGATTTGGGCCTTTTGATCCACTAAAATGAAGAAGAAAAAAACAATTATGAAGGATGTATTTTTATAAAAGATTTGATAATCTTCAAGTATGACGTGATAAATGTTATGTTTAAATGGAACTGGAATTTTTAAAATGGAAAATGGCACATTAAGGACGAAGTTTTACACGAATAAGACTCGTGTTGTTACTCCATATACAAGTTTTTCAAAATATGGGTCAATGATAGAAACAGTCACCCATGCATGGAGACGATCGATGGTTTCTGAAATAGGTCCCCAATCGTAGAGCAGGGAATCATGGGACAAGACTAATATTTACCTTGAATATTCCCCAAACTTGACCCAAAAGAAATATACATGTATTGTCTTTTTAGATCAGTCATTAGTGCGACCTTTGCTTTACATTGTTAAATATTGTACAGCATAGTATGCTTTTATTTCTATTTTACTATGCACGCAATTCCTGTGTCTACCTATTCACTATTCTTAACACCTGACTCCTTAACTAGAGAGTTTATGTATATAATCTTTAGTGGCTTCCCCCAGTCGGATTACGTGCCAACCCCCCAACAACTGGGTCTCCGTCCCGTAAAAAACGTTAATAAAAAGGACGAATTGTGAGTACAATTTAAAACCATTTTCTTGTTCGTTTTGATTCTAACCTTTGGAAGCAATTCCTCTACTAAACGGTTTTTTTAAAAATTCCTTTATATAGACCTAGAGTTGCAAGTTTAATTTTTTTTTTTAGTAACGTGGAAAAAGAGAAAATTTTGCGATAGGGAAAAGCTATAAATAAATTCAAGTTTATTTAATATCATGGAGTCTTGCGACACCTTCTAATAGTAAAAGAATATTTTTTAAACCGCTTTTGTGTGTGATATAATAGTCTATTTTCTGGGAGACTAAGGTTTTCTCTGCAGATCAACCAAAGAATATGAGGAAGCTAAGTCTATCCAGGACATACGTCGGAGGTTCGAGAAGAAAATTCCACCATCTACCGCCCCCAAACCCACGACGAAAGCGCGACCCAAGGGTAGGTTATCAAGGATAAATATAGAAATATTCGGCCTCTTCTTTTATATTACAAATATAAATTGGATACAAACTTGTTAAATTGACAAAATAAAATAATAATGAGCATGTACACATGTAAAGTATAATTTGCCTTTGTTAGAAGCACGTAAAGACCCATGAACACTTAATTGTAATGATGTTCTTTATTTTCAAAGTGAAACATTTATTGGTTACTGGTAACAACAATATTGACATTCTATTTACATGTATAATTCATATAATGCAATGACAACTATACATACTCTTTCTCTTCATAGACAACAAACGCCATTCTGTTTCTTCTCTCTCACTAACAAATTTTCCTCATCATGTGAGCAACGAGATCAAAAACATTAGTCCACATCGCTTTACTAACAAATCTCAAAAACCATCCTTACGTCACAGTGCACCTGTAATGCACGTGAATTCTCAGGAATATAGTAATTTGAGTGACATTGAAACGCTTAAAACTTCAGATGAAGAAGAGGAGGAAACCTACAATGACGCAATATCTGTCGGTAAGATACCTGTACATCTTATAATGGTGTATTCTAATGCTGAATTTAGATTTCTTTTTAAATTCTGTTTTCAGAAACACGTTCTTTCAGTGAACCTGCAATAGACCCTTGTCATTTAAGTGGTATGTTACACGTATAGAACAAATCCCTAATTCCCAGTGGGTTTCCTGAACCTTAAAGGTTTAATGGTTACTGTGAATGACTAATATTTAATTTTACATGTATATTTCATAGTTTCACTGTTTTCCCATAACACTTTTAATGCACGGTCAATATTGCAATTTCACAAAATATGAACTTAAAGGTGTATAATCATGATTCAATGTGGCAAATTAGCTTCAAACTGATTATTTTTCAGCTTTGTGTGGGTTCAATTAATACAGATGTGATTAAATTCAAATTAATTATTTTTCTATTAATCAATAGCGGAAGAAAAAACTTCTTTGCTTCTTTGAATATTTACGTTGATATCTGTTAAGCTTCTAGTGAGCTTTCAAATTTCACTTTTCAGCCTATGAAAATTCTAGCTATTTGGTAAACTGTGGTATGTTTAGAATTATGATTGATATAGATAATTCGGTAATTTGCTAGTTAGTGATGGTCATTACCCGTAGTTTTACCTGTAGTTTGAACGTACATTGTTTAGTAATAGTCATCTGACTTAAACTGCACAACTAACAAAAGTATTAAATTATTTGAATACATTGTGTTTTGAATAGGTGAAACATGCCAAAACTGAATGTAATTTTAACAATGCATCATGAATTGACTGTTTACTACGTCACAGACACGGCTTGCTACATCATTTGATTTTCTTCCGACTGGCAATAATTCTAAGCGGTTGGTTAAAAAAAAAAATGGGTTGTATGTGTCGCACACAATAAACAAAAATTAAAAGATGTTACAAAATACATGAAAATAGTTTTGATTGATGCCCATCCAGCTCGTGATTTCTATTAGGAAAAATTACCTAAAGGTTGCCATTTTGAGATATTTCAATATACAACGAAGCCTTTCCAACTTTGAACTTTGTGACCTTATATTCCAAATTGAGAATCCGATGGAGGCGGGCGTGAATATTCGATATTGTTTCTGACGGGTAAATTACTGAAATTGAATAGAAGAATGCTTACATTTCAGAGCCTGAAAGGGCTGCTGTCTCACCTCGACGTGCTTTCAGAGAATGCTGTACATTATAAACTCTTTATGATAGATTCAAAACTGTGAAATTTAATGTCACTGCCTAAATATTCACTGGATTCCAAACTGTGAAATTTAATGTCCCTGCCTAAATATTCACTAGATTATGTATCAAAACACATAAGCGCAAAATAGAGATTATTCATTCCGTTACGAGATTGATCATTGTTCGTTATCTTCACCTTTTAACCACAACCTGGTATATCTAACGTGTAGATTTGTTTGTTTTTGTTGCTGTGTGTAGAATAAATAACCATTGCAAAATTACAATATGTAAGGTACTAATACAAGTCTTTTGAATTCTGAACTTACTAATTATGAAACTTATTACTGTAGTAGTTCTACATTTAAAAACGAACAATATCACTACATGTATTTTCTGAAAAATTGTCACGAAAATTGAGAATTTCGTTGAGGATTGAAAGTCGTTACTCGTGCTCGTAACCAGTTTGCCAGTACGACCTGTCTTTGGACCAAATGCTGTCTGACGTGTTTAACACCAAATACTAGGCCGTTCTTGGCACATTGATTATGATTACGGATAACTTCGTTTACCTGATCAAGATGTAGGGCTCACGGCGGGTGTGACCGGTCGACAGGGGATGCTTACTTCTCCTAGACACCTGATACCACCTCTGGTATATCCAAGGGTCCGTGTTTGCCCAACTTTCTATTTTGTGTTGCTTATAGGAGTTATGAGATTGATCACTGTTCGTTATTTTCACCTTTATAGGAGTTATGAGATTGATCACTGTTCGTTATCTTCACCTTTATAGAAGTTATGATATTGATCGCTGTTCGTTATCTTCACCTTTATAGGAGTTATGAGATTGATCACTGTTCGTTATATTCACCTTTATAGTAGTTATGAGATTGATTACTGTTCGTTATTTTCACCTTTATAGGAGTTATGAGATTGATCACTGTTATCTTCACCTTTATAGGAGTTATGAGATTGATCACTGTTCGTTATATTCACCTTTATAGTAGTTATGAGATTGATTACTGTTCGTTATCTTCACCTTTATAGGAGTTATGAGATTGATCACTGTTATCTTCACCTTTATAGGAGTTATGAGATTGATTACTGTTCGTTATCTTCACCTTTATAGGAGTTATGAGATTGATCACTGTTCGTTATCTTCACCTTTATAGGAGTTATGAGATTGATCACTGTTTGTTATCTTCACCTTTATAGGAGTTATGAGATTGATCACTGTTCGTTATTTTCACCTTTATAGGAGTTATGAGATTGATCACTGTTCGTTATCTTCACCTTTATAGGAGTTATGAGATTGATTACTGTTCGTTATCTTCACCTTTATAGGAGTTATGAGATTGATCACTGTTCGTTGTCTTCACCTTTATAGGAGTTATGAGATTGACCACTGTTATCTTCACCTTTATAGGAGTTATGCGATTGATCACTGTTCGTTATCTTCGCCTTTATAGGAGTTATGAGATTGATCACTGTTTGTTATCTTCACCTTTATAGGAGTTATGAGATTGATCACTGTTCGTTATCTTCACCTTTATTGGAGTCATGAGATTGATCACTGTTATCTTCACCTTTATAGGAGTTATGAGATTGATTACTGTTCGTTATCTTCACCTTTATAGGAGTTATGAGATTGATCACTGTTCGTTATCTTCACCTTTATAGGAGTTATGAGATTGATCACTGTTCGTTATCTTCATCTTTATAGGAGTTATGAGATTGATCACTGTTCGTTATCTTCACCTTTATAGGAGTTATGAGATTGATCACTGTTATCTTCACCTTTATAGGAGTTATGAGATTGATCACTGTTCGTTATCTTCGCCTTTATAGGAGTTATGAGATTGATCACTGTTCGTTATCTTCACCTTATCACTCAATATACAGAATGTCTTGTTAGCCTGAAATACGAAATAATTCTCTTTAAGTGAAACGTATAATGCAAAATAACATCTTATTATCTTGATCCCGGAAATAAATGTACTTACAGTAACAAAATGTATATGTACCAACATTTCCTACAGGACAATTTGTGGTGAATTTTAGCAATTGGTGTGCATTATTTTGCCACGGTTATTATTTTCATAATATGAACATTTACATTTCATGCCTTTGAAAATCCTTTAAAACGAACTCAATCATCATGTACTTTTCAATGAATATAACAAAATTATGAACAAGAATCATATTAATGCTTTGGAAAGAAATTCTTTATTTCAATGTTTCAAAGAGTGTGAGCAAGAAAAATCAACTATTTCTACAATGCCCATTTGATCTTTATTTTTAAGCACTCCCGAAAAGGTCTTCATTTATCAGGAAACTAGAACAGCAGATCGGTGTCCCGGCGGTAGGCCCGATGGGCTCTCCTAAAGTCCCGGAAATAAAGCCCATGACGGAGGAAGAGGAACAGTTCTATGACAGTTGTAACTGAAATGTTTACCTACCTGTGATACAAGAACTTTTCTATGAATCATTTAGATCTACTCTGATTGATACATGTATAATTGGATATGTTATGATTTACATCAGTTGTTAGTATAGAGTTACTAAACGTTTTGTGTTTTAACGTATCTCAATAAATGCTCAAGAATTTTTTTTTCCGATCAAAATCTTTATATCATGTTTTATATTGTATGATATTTTTAGATATGTTTTTAAACAGGTATTATCATTTTAGATATAGATATTAACCTACATTTTGAAATACTTCAGTTTAGATATGGAATTCCATCATTTTGCCAATTTACATTGTAGATGATAGATTTGTATATATAGACGTTGTAGATTCTCACTAATGATACATGGTTTCCGATATTACGATTCCCAGCACCTGAAGTCTGTGATAATGTTGTGACGGACAGTATTTTCTATGCCAGTTCTACAAAACTCATTTTGCTTACCGTAAATAACTGCAACAACGCCAGTATCCAAACAATGGTCACCTCTAGTATGTCGTTATAATGACTCTTCTGTTTTGTTCATTTTACATTATTTATACATATTATATGCAATGCTTTATAATTGGATATGGACTTTATTATCGAGTGAGACATATAGATATTTTGTTTTTTGTTTTTATCATACATTTTCTTGAGTGCTTCTCACTCATTAAAATATAAAACAAATCCTGTCTTACAAGTGAAATAAATTCCATATCTATCTACAAAGCATGGAATTTTCTGTTTATTACAATTTCTTTGGTTTTAGAACATATTCAATTCTTAGAGGATGTCACAATCAGTTAACATGATGTCATAATCAGTTGTTATTTTGACACCGTGAAAATAAAGTGTTTCACACCAAGAAAAAATGAATAAATTACTATACTTCACTTGTTATAAATATATATACGTTTTACAACGTGTCATATTTTATTTAAATATTTTACCTCTATATATATAAAGCACAGAAATAGCAATGAACTCTTAAATGAACATAACTGCCCTAAGTGAAGAAATATTTAATAGAAAGCACAGAAAATTTCGCTTTATTTGGATTCCCACTTCCGCCCCTACCCGGAGTTGAACTCACGACCTGCGGAACCAAATCTCCTAGCAGCATGTAATCAGCGCGCTAGACCGCTCGACTATATATATATATATATATATAAATAAATGTGTACAAATCACTATTTGTAAATTGCCTAACATTTAATTAAAATCGGATGAGGATTTGTATGATGTAGCATAGTACCAACCAAAGATATGTTCTATTTAAAACACTGCACAGTTTCCTTTATAATGCAAGACCCATTAGTTGTTACGTGACAATATTTTGTTAGATATTGTTCGAGAACTAAAAGTTTTATTTTGTAGTTATTAAACATTTTTTTATCATCATATTATTAGATATCAATATTTTAATTAAACGAGGATTATATTTTTTTATCTGTTTTATGTTTAAAGTATATAGACAGACCAGGTAACCTATGGATTGTTTCTTACAGAAACGATTCAAGCAAGCAGATCTGCGACATTCAATTTCGTGTTTTGAGGAAACTCGATGATTTAAGATTTGTAATTTTGTATTGTAACCAAAGATATGTCTCCGTTATGATCAATATTCATGAATTGTAACTGTCTTTATATTGCTTTGGAGCAAATGTTCCAATAACTTAATAAAAGAGAAGATTAAACACGAATTGGTTTCTTGTGATATTTTTACAGTTATTAGGAATCCAACATGCAGAATTTTCTTTAAAACTTTACGATTATTTCTCCCCTTAGGGAGAATGGTAATCTGAAATAATGTATGGTCTGGAGATGAAATGACGTAGTGGTCTTCGTAAGCAGCCAAACTTTCTCTCTCCGTAACACAATATGATATTTAAAGTTACTATGTCCAACTGCACCGACTGTCTCCTGGCCGACAACTTTCCATTCAGATGATCGATTCCAGAAATTGATATACAATGTACTTACTAATTGCTTCTCGCCTGACCAAATAACCTGATAACTCGATGACATTTGTTTGAACATTGGGATGCGTGCATGTAAAATCTTCAGATATGAGCTGCCAGGATTTTGTATTGGGTCCGTGAGTGAAACTAAGAGTAATTAAACTTCATTTATGTATTAAGTTTGATGTATTTAATGTTGGGGGATCAGCATTCCCGGTATTTGGTTTCCGGTCGTGACCCACGTGAAACAGGCATGACTAATCTCAGAATAGCTCGACAGAAGACTTAAAGGGCACATACAATAAATTGCACATTTTAAATTGTTTTACTAAAAACCTCAAAAATATTTTGGATATCCTAAATGGAAATATTCTCCATACAGCGAAACCAGTGATTTTAAATCTGAGAATAAGATGTACTTTGCATTTTTGAATATAAAAATCACAAATAAATACAAACTTTCTGCACAGTTCAATCTGACTCGCCGTGGCAGTGTTAGATTACAACGCCAGTCTTGTGATATATTTCAATGATCACATGAAAAAATTCAAAGGAATCATTCCTGTTAAATCTATCATTGTTACATAGATATGCATTCATTTTGTCTTAATTGTATAAATTTGTAAATATGTTATATATAAACCAATGAGCTTAAGGTAATAAAGATTTGATAACAACCTTTAGCTCCATCACCAAATATATCTTAATTGACCTTCATTAAGATTTGATGATTTCCATTAATTTCAATAATTAATTCATGTCTAGGGAATTGATATATTGGGGAATTCATTTAGCCATGACAAAATTTCCAAAGCAAAATTTTAATTCCAATTTTGTGAAAGTAAAATAAAATTCATAAGTTAAAGAATGTTTCTATAGATACAATATGGAATATTGTACTTTTAGAATACAAATCAATTGCATTGAAATCAACATGGGGGTGTTTGCTGCTTGTGATTTACTCGTGGTCATCGCCTGCACCCAGCTATGTCCACTTAATGTTGCTATATCTTAGTAATATCCGATTACTGGACAATCCTTGCACTAAAGTGTCTAGTTACTTGGTTGTTTGATCCAATGGTGTTTGCCGACCTCGTCACGAGAGAGACGGTCCCTAACGACCGTCCCCATCCCAAACAAGAGTCGATATTGCCATTTTCTTTTTCTTTGAAAGTCCGTGAAGATGCGTGCCGTCTGATGGGTCCATCGTCAGTAACCGACGCAGCTAACGGGCGTTTTGATTGGTCGATGACAATATAATAACATCTCAATAATCTCAATAATTCATTGCGACTAAACGATATAGGAGAGCTGGGACCGAGAGGATTCGTAATTTAAAATCAGTTCGGTAAGTCGATAATTTTACATCCGAAATAAATCGGAGTTTCTTGTTTAATTTAGTTTTGATTGTTGGTTTATGTCCCATTCGAGTAACTTTAACTTATATAGACAGTTCGCCAGGTTTTAACTGTGGAATAAATCAAACGGAGCATGCATATAGCGAAACTAGATAGTAATATACCGCTGTGGGTAAAGTTGTATAGACTGATAAGTTTCAAGGACGTAAAAGATATCTAATGATGAGTTTATGATTTGGAAATTTTGACATCTATGATGAAATATCAGTGAATATACGAGACGAAACTATTTTTTTTTAAAAATATGATATATTGCTAATGGTCATTGAAATTTTACGTTTATCCATTTGTCGGTTTGTTTGTTTTTTCCGCATAAAGTAAAACATCGCTTATTTACCGAAATAAAACTTTTCCGATCTACCAAACAGAAATAGACATCACTATGTCAATATCAACTACTACTGTCAAGAATATGCTATTAACGATATGAAATGTATTAACAATGTCTAAGTCTACAGAAAGCCTCGGTTTGGAAATCTAAGTGTTTTTGTTAATATTATGAATATCAGTCTCCGGTGAGCCAATCCTGGAAACCAATTTTCTCTCTTTTAAAGAGGAAATTATAATTATGATACAATATCTTTAACTACAATTCGTTTTGCTCTTTTAAAATATTAAATTTTTTTCTTCTTTAGAAATTACTCCAAACGGTTTATAAGAATTATAGAAGCATCGCAACTGAGTACTCGGTATGACGTATTTTACATTTGACCGTTCGAAACGAATGAATGCATTTTGGCATTTGGTTTGCTGCTTTCATCGAGAACTTGACAACGATATTAAAAGCATGTTTCATCCGCCAGACAAGTGTCAATTTGGACTATAATAGAGTTCTCGAGTGATCGAGGTTTACGTAATTGCCATTGTGTGATATCAGATTCTGAGCTAGCATAAAATCGTCATGCACTCACTAAGCTGAAACGATTAGCGCTCTTAATAGATCGTTTTCTCTATTCAATCTACTAATATTAAATATCAATTGTCAGCCATTAATAGAAGTGCTAGATTGCTTACCCCCTGTCTCGTTTGGACTAGACTCTTCCATTCATGTTTCATTACTAGTTATTACTACACCAGACCAAAAGTTCAGATCAGCATGAAATTAATACACAGGCAAATTACGGAACACGGTGTTCGGCTTTACATGACGTACACAATTACATGTTTTTTGCTTGATAGTGAGGGAGATGTGAAGATTTATTCACCCAAGAAAAATTATATTCCCCGACGGCAACGATTATGATTTTTCTTGCGTGAATAGATCTTTATATCTCACCCAACATCCATGCAATCAATTGTTTATTATACCGAAACAAAGCAAGACTATAGAAATGCAATTGAAATTGGGATTCGCTCAATTATACGTAGCTGAGATCGATCTAACGGTAGCATGTCATTAGAATGTCCAAACAACAAAATAAAGTGATGTGATAACCATTACGTATTGTTTCCTTTCTCTCTGAATGCTGATTACTTACATGCACTTCGTATCAACCAAAAGCAGGTGATTCAACTGTGTATCAGAAACCTGCGTGTCAACAAATTACTTTTGTGCCTCCCGAATATACATGTAATAACCAATTTTTATATTCTTTAAAATATTCTTACCTATGACGTCATAATACGCACTGACTACTTTCTAGTGACAGGGTATAATTAGATTAACTATAACGTCATAGCACCCATTTGTGTTATTGATAATATTAAGTTAGTACAAGGCGTAATATCGTTGTATATAGTATATAGTATATTGGTTTCAGCCAATGAAACAAGATTTTTATCAGAGGTAGAATAAGATGTTTCAATTTCCATTGCACGTGACTGTCTAGACCAATCAGATATAGTGTTGTATAGAATTATCATATTGAGGTATAAAAACATGGCTTTGGTAAGATAATACGATGAGGATATAGATGGCATGGTAAGATAATACGATGAGGATAGAGATGGCATTGGTAAGATAATGCGATGAGGATAGAGATGACATTGGTAAGATAATGCAATGAGGATAGAGATGACATTGGTAAAATAATGCAATGAGGATAGAGATGACATTGGTAAGATAATGCTATGAGGATTGAATTGACATGTGAACATAATGTGATGAATAAAGAAAGGATAGAAAGACGATAAATAGATGACATGGTACAAGATAATGAGATGAAGATAGATGATTGATTGTTTGTTTTACGTCCCTTCGAGAGTATACTAGTTTACAGTGGACATAATGAGAATATACTAGTATACAGTGGACATAATGAGAATATACTAGTATACGGTGGACATAATGAGAATATACTAGTATACGGTGGACATAATGAGAATATACTAGTATACGGTGGACATAATGAGAATATACTAGTATACAGTGGACATAATGAGAATATACTAGTATACAGTGGACATAATGAGGTCAGATTGTGATGAACACTTGCAGTAGAAAAGGAGCCAGACTAAGGCAGTCCGTTTACGTGGTTTGATGTTTACATAGCCTATTGTAGAGTGCACAAGAGGTGACCATGTGCTTAGCGTTTAGTTTCCTGAAATCGATGATTTTCGAATGTGATAGGAATGTGAGCGTGGGGAGTAGGAGGAAAGTAAGGGATATATCATATTCTGGCAGGGGGCAAAGTTCAGCTTCAATGTGTACGCCGAATAAGTTTAATAAAGAATTTCACCATACAGTATGCTGGTTTGAAAGTAACGGATAGGAGATTGCTGAGTGGGAGAAAACGCCAGTGATAGCGTGACCACACAGCACGCAAATGACGTGTTTCTAACAATCCATAGTCCAAATCAGTGTGCCAAGAACGGCCTAACAATCGGTATAAAACACGTCAGACAGCATTTGACCCAATGATAGGTTGTATTGGCAAACTAGATCATTATAACAACCATATAATTTGCGAAATGTTGACTTTAAACGAGATTGTAGAAACCTCTGTAACATCAACTTGTTTGTCAGTAGCCTGCCTCGATTTAAAAACTGATGATACGCAGAAGAAGGTATTGCGTATCGAATCAATTGAAAGATATAAAACACCATATGCAGGTGATAATATTGCTACCTAAATATGGAAAGTTTATATAGGAGCTACGAGAGTGGTCACTGTTCGTTATCTTTATCTTTTCATTGAATATAAATGACATTGTAAGAGATGGCTATATAGATTAAATGGCTCAAGATATTGCGATAACGATACTCTATCGCGTCATAGAATATTGTATTATTAACACTTCACCATCGCCAACGCCCCACAGCGTCATTGCTATAAGCCCACAGTGCCATCGGCCTGTTAGTCGACAGTGTATTTGTGATTTTCGTGGTCTTCAGAATTCCATATAAAGTTGCTAATCAGTCAACAGATTTACTCAACAATCGAAGACAAGCACTCTTCGTGCAAAAACAAAAATTGACAACTGTGTAGAGAAAATTTCCCGAGAGTGCCGCTTACAATTGCAATCAATAGGGCTTTGTTGAGATCTGATGTGAAATTATGACAGATCTTTCTTACTTTACAGATTTCTGTTGACGATGAGGTGTCAGGTGTTGGCAGTCCTGGTCTTGGTGTCCGTGGCGGGTGCTATGTACTTTGACGATGTACCAGACTATTCCATGACCAGGTCCTACACACGAAGTGCCTGCATGCAGTGTCTGTTCACACACAAACGAGAATACTGCGAGATTTGTAAATATGAGAACGATGGTGGCGCGAACACAAGCAAAAGATCTTACTATTATCAGAGAAGGGTTCGGGGGCGGAATTATTACTGCCTGTGTTGTGCGCGATCAAGGTTAACAAACTCTGGTTGCTGCAATTTGTGTAGCAATGATATGTGAGTATATATCACAGAAATATCGTGTTTTGCAACATTTAAGGTTGGTTTTTTTTTTTCGATTATCGTTCGAACAAAGCACCCCTTTCTCCCAGCAAGTTCTGGTCCTTACATGTGATGCCATTATTAGACAGAAATTAACACAAAATATATGCAATACTTTATTCTTGTGTTTTGTGGCAGTATTCAGTGGTAATATTCATATGTATAAAAATAAACATTCTTTGGCACTTTAGCACACAATAAATAACAACTTCAAAATTAATTGTCTATCTGTCAAGTACATTGCTCCACCATGTTTTTCTGTCTACGCATGTGTCATCCGAGCGCCACCATGCGTCCAAATCGTCGTACCAGATAGCCGGAAGCGCTTCTTCATGTAACAAAGAACACACGCGACACCAAGGTTTGGATAACATGAAATCACCATAGGATTTCCATCGGAAATATTCATTGTACAAATCGTCATTTTCGTCGAGTTTCAGCAGGTACTCGGATAAATCTTTAGGACTCTTGAAATCCTCCACGTCAATGTACGAGTGCGCAGGCAACATGTTTTTGTATTCCCAGGAAGCTGCACCAAGAACCACGGGAATAACCTCATTCCTAAAATTAATATATCAAACACTATTTAGATAACTCGACAGAATATATCTTAACCTATGTATTTTAAACTTTATGTATTGTGAATAATGAATGCCAGGATGTTATGGACCGACGTTACATATATCACAGAAAGTTTGTAATAAAATTTAACATGCCCATGAATTTTAAGTCATATTTTGAAGTTGATAAAACATTTATTGGCAATTCGAGGGCGAGATGAATATTGCACTTCTATTGTAGCTAACACATCGTATTAAAATCATACGAAGATTTATTTTGTCCTTGATTCATTGTGAATTTCAGTTGAAGGTCACTATGGAATTTAGTTCTGATCAATGAGCTACAAAGTATCGATATAGTAGGCTAGTGATAAACTCTCTCTCTATCTCCGACTCTCTCTCTCTTTCTCTATATATACATGTACAGTGTATGATGAAAAACATATTTATCTCTAAATAATGAAATTTTATGTGGAATACAATTTTGAGTACGAGAAGTCTGTATAGCTGCAATAATATTATAGTCCTCCTTTTTTAAATGACGTTTCGGGAGAGGGCTACAAATCCATAGGATCGTCGTAATGGAGGAAATATGTTTATGAATAATCTGTAATAAACTCCGTGTATTTGTCTCCATTGTTGTTTACATAAAAAAGAGTACCAACTTTGTGCTTGGGCATGTTTTAATAAAGGTGTTTTTCAATAAATATCATGTACAACATGCGAAATTCTTCGTCTGCTCCGTCATGCTGTTTTTACTGGAAAAACCTAAACATTGACAATTAGCGCGAAAATGTACATGTAGTTACTCGAGCCATTCCGAGCTAAGCCTGTTTTGGGCCCGAACTCTATGATACCATAAATATTCACAAAGATATATTTATGGTATCACAGAGTTCGGTCCCAAAACGGGTCTAGCCCCTGTGATTCCGACAAAGAAAGGAAAATCATATGGTAGCATGAAAAATACCCTCTGTTGTTCGGTCTTAAATTGATATCAAATTTAAACCTTTTCAATACCGACGAAATCGCTTTCTTCTCCGTACTCGCCAATTAGTGTAAACACTACCTTATATGGGCATATGCAAATAACTTGACAACCGGCAGTTGAAACTTCAGTACATCAAATATGGTGCACAAATATGAGCCGAGAAATTGGAATACATCGAAATTGGAAAAAAAAAAACCCAGGTAGAATAGAGCCTCACAAATCGTAAGTTGCATGTTGTTTTATTATTATATTGACGAAGAAACATAGAATACCATTTCATTTACGTAAAGAAAGCCAGCAAATGTTTAGAATGATCGAAAATGTTGCAGGAGTGAATCACTCCCGCATCTGTACCATTACGGAGACCTAAAGAGTTGTAGCCCCCACCCCCCACCCCTCTCCTTACAAAAATCGGAGAGGGCTACATTATTGCAGCCAAGTCTGTGTAGCGCCTGCTGTTTGCGTGGAAGCCTCGGCAGTAGCTAAGAAAGCACACAAACCAAAGTAAGACATGGAATAGCACGTTATGGTTTTTACCTTTGAGTTTACAAATTGTAATAATAGACATTTTCTCATGAATGCATTGCAGTTGTAAACAATGGGCGTATGAATACAGAACTTGATAAAAAACAACAGGTCACTTTAATGGCGGGAAAATTTGACAGAAATGAAAGTAGAATGTAGATACAAGTTAGCCATTCTCTCACCAGAGGGCGCGTTACACAAGCTTCACTTACACCTGTCAACGCTTGGAATCACGTGGCAATATAATCACATGATATAAACAGGCATTTTCGTTTCCTTTCCCTTTAAAAGTTCTGGCAACAGGTGATACGTCAGGCTCTTTTCAAGGCCCACTGGCATTTTTAAAAGTATTTTTTAACATATAGCTGTTTGTCTCTTGTTTTACAAGTTTTATCGTATTTTTTACGTGAATGCCCTACATTCATACGCATAATATGAAGTACGCGTGTAGATCCAAATTTAGGATCAGAAAACGGCGATTTTAAACAATTTACAGTAAGCATCAATTTAATTGTACCAAAAGCATTTCATAATATTACTAAATGTTTAATTCAAAACTTAAATGCTGGATATTAGAAACTTTTACAAGATTTCTGTACATTGAGCGTTGACAGAGGTAAAGTGTGAGTAGCGCACGGAACTCTGGGTAAAGAATGACAAGTTAGCGGCTCATGAAAAGTACGCCTGCGTGAAGCGATGCATTAATACCCTCAAGTGTTTTCAGAAATGAAATGTATATCTTATCATTTTGATACCATGGGGAATATATAGATTGTAATTGCTAATTAGTTATCATTACCAATTAAGATACGGAGCATATCAGACTAATTTAAGTGAAATTGCTTCAGAAAATAATTATGTCTTGAATTATTTTAATAACACCAAAGATATAAAAATCCTGTGGTTTAAATATATTATGCTACTTGTAAAATTCGAGAACGTTTACATTCTTTTGACACAGAAAAGTAGGTATTTAGAGGTTTTTGCTTTAGTGCTAAGGTTATTTCAAGGTCACCTTTTTTACAGCAAAGGACACTGAAATTTCATTAGAGCCGACATAAATTGTACTATGTACATACTTATGATACAATGGATTTCGGTATTACCGCTATTTTTCTTTACAGAAACGTAATACCATTACAGCATAGGAAATAGCGATGTATTCATAATAACGTTACATGTATTTCAACAGGACGTCTGGAGACGTGACGTACATCGACTCGGTGGTTTGGCAATGTAGATTTTGTACAAGGTTAAAGTTTTAAATATATCTTATAAAGACTGTTTCTTATGCATCATCTCGAGCCGCGTACATACATGTATGTATTTCCAATTTTTGTCCGTGGGTTTTGACTGAGAATTTTTCTCAGGTTTTAGATTAGTTTTTCATCGGTTACATGTTCTTTATGAAAATAAAATAAATATTAGTAAGCTTACGTATATGCAGTCATAATTTTCTCCGTCATGTAGTCCTTGCACTTCGCATTTTCAAATGCCAGGTAGAATTTGTAGTCCGTCTTGACCATGATTTTACACTTTGGGTTGTTTTTAGCACACTTCATGTTCCCGCACTGACCATAAATGTCTACCGAGATGTACTTTTGCATCTGCCTGGCATACCTCAATCGCCCACTGTTTTCTCGGATACAGTTACTCACAAACCACGCCACCTTCTTGTGTCTTCCCTCCGCGTAATTTTTTCTTTGGACTGGAACTATTTCAGGAAAAGCTCTATATTTGAAGTAAGGCGTCACGATAATGGAGTCTGCACGATATGTCATGGTCCAGTTGAAAAATCCAGAGTAATTACGAAGGCGCCCTGTGTTTGGAGGGGCTTCAATGGCGGAGAGAATCCAAACCTGATTTCGGGATTCTTTTTGAAATGGAGGGCGGGTACGAATTTGATTTGGATTTCCAAACACCACAGCATCAGCGATATTCGCCATGTTTCGGTCATACGTAAAACGACATCGATTTACCAAGCACTGCTCCAACAGAAATGTCGCCTGTCCTTCGGGGTGACTCCATCCCCTTTGTCCCCCGAACATGTAGATCGTCTTAAATGCACTGCTGTTACTATACTGAACAGGGATATGATTCAACTGTTCAAATATTCTGTCATTCACGGGATCCTCAATATTCGGTAAAAGTCTCTCGATTTTTGAAGTTCTGATTATTTTTGGCAAAAAATTCAACGTACTTTTTTCTAGCATCCGTTTCTCCCGAGTAAAATTTCGGTCAGTGTAAATGTCGGTTCCGGACTCGATCATGCGGTCAGTGACAATTTTCCTGCTTTTTTCCAGCTGATCCAAGGAAGCACTTGAACTTATCTCTGTAATGACAAACTTATCGTTCCGAAATTCTCCGATTCCAACAGAACGACTGGGGTATCCTTGGACAGCCTCGTTACTGTACACCAATCTCTCGACATAAACCAGGGTAGAATACAGTAAAATGACTTTACACACGATGATGCAAAGCACTGCCAGGACAACATTCCTCTTCGATACACAGCTCATGGTTAATTGGCCTGTTATGGTGTTGATAGCAAAGTCTCCTTCTCGCTCCATATTACTTCACTTCCTGATCTAGTTTGAAAAGACCCAGACCCTCAGGACAGGAGTTTACCTGACTAACACACGTCGGTCCGCCTCCGGCAAGGATATCTGCCGAATATGATGCGTTTTACACGTGATACATCATTTGAGTAAAATTAGATAATCTGAATACTAAATATAAATATTTACCTTATAAAAATGTATTTACTTTGATGCGAAATCGGGTAATTATTGTACATGAGTAATGTTTGTTTATCTAAAGGGAAAGCGGTAACTTGTTTTCGTACCACAAATAAAATCAGATTAATTTAGAGAACATAATTCTAGCAATTTTGGACACACAGACCTAGCCCACATTACCAGGGACGGTATTGTAACGTCAAAAAACTCCAAAATAACAATACAGCTCCATATTTGTTTTATGGTATTCATTGTACATAAAACGAAAGGATAGCGAACCATTTTGAAGGATTTAAATCAACAGAAATGTTTATTGTAGTGAAGTAGATGAAATATTGTGTTAAACTTTTAGACACAGACAATTGTATTTTGAAATCATTGTATAATCATATGTTAGAAGATAATGACTGACATCACAATACATAATTCGTTATCTTCACCTTTCATTAATCAATTTACAATTTGATCAAATTTAGATGTATTGAACCGGATACCATCAAATTGATATATCGAAACAGATTAACATCGAGAAAATATGGATTCCCCCCCCCCCCTTCAAAATATGATGCTATCATTCAAGGGAGTTGATATAGGAATTAAAATGAAAAAGTGGAAAATATTACAGATTTGTATTATTGCACAAATCACGGCTGATCTATGACCAAATATGGATGCAATAGATATATTTGCAACATTCATTGAAACATTCCTTTCTTTCTAACAGCAAAATGGTGTATAGCTAAATTTGTAAGCATACTCCTGTAGCAATGATCAAGTTGAGATATCTTCCAGAAGTGAGTGTAATGACTTTACATGTTGCACGAAACTTTGTGAATTGCTAAGGCATAATGTGGTAAACCCTGAAATGATATTAATTTCTAAGGAACAAAATTAAGCATGCAAGTGTTATGCAAAATCATTTGTCATACAGATATCTTACCCGCCGCTGAAGTAGACAGGCGTGTTATGGTGATAAGTCAGTATTGTGTTTCCTGACTTTTATTTCAAAGTGAAACTTCCTTATTTTGAATTTCCTGCCGATCGACTTTTTAAGAGCATAAGTTCCTTTGCATATAATTTAATTTAAACATATTTTATTGAGAAACTCAACAGGATTGGACAATAGGAAGAGCCTATGTAGGCTCTCTCCCAAATGCAAAGGTCAAGTACAAAGGTATGATATAAAGGTTTAAAAAGGATTTTTTAAAAAGATTTAACAATATTGTAATGATGTTTACATGAAAATAGTTAATAAGAGTTTTGTTGAATTTTGCTATGAATTAATTTTTTATAGATCAACATGTTCTATACATACATAAGTGCAAAAATTAACTTGTCAAAAGCGTCTAGAAGATTTAATGTAGTTAGAACATAAAAATAATTTTGCAATTCAAGTTATATGAATACTCAGAACTATCATATAGAATATAGTTCAATTGAAAAGGAACACCAATGTCATAAAATTGCTGCAAAAGAAAATCTCTTGGATGATTATATTTTGCACATGCAAGGAAATAATGTACATTCCCTTTAAATTCATAGCCACAATGCAAACAATATGGATCATCAGTCAAATAATCTTTCAATAAATGAGCATTCAAATTACTAGCTTTATTCCGTAACTGACAGAGAATAATATTTTCTCGTCTATTGCCAAAACTAAAGTGCTTTCTGATGTTTGGATTTCCATCATCTTGAGTTTAGACTTGAATATGGATAAAGTTGGAGAATTCTTTATATCAGCTTTAATCTCATTCCAGAGTTTGAATGTCGACGGAATATAACTGTTGTAGTAAGATGTTCGGCAAAGTGGCAGACAATAAAGATTGCCACTTGACCTGAGATTATACACATGATCAGTTGGAAGAAAAGGTTTAATTAAGTCAGACATATACTGTGGATCTATACCATTTATTGTTTTATAGAATAATATAAGCTTATGTTTATCCCTACGAGCTTGTAAAGGTTCCCAGTCCAATTCACTATATAAATTAACTCTAAGCCCTGTAATTATTCGTGCTGCTTCAACTTGAATATACATGAAATACACTTGTCATTGACCTACAAAGGGCTGTTTATTGGTAGAGTCATTCCTAATAAGACATATATTTCACATGACACTTTAGGGTTTAAAAATGTTGTTCGCTTTTTATTGGTGTTATATTCTAAAAGAAATCTGACAAACACATTTTCTTTCGTTTTAAAGTGAATGAGGAATCCCTAACAATAGATTTTCTTTTCTTTGCTATAGACGCACATTGCTTTCCTTCAAATTAAACGCGTCAGACATTTGTAGTTGTAGTGTATGGAATTCATATGATACTAATTTTAGAGACGATTTTCTTTTATTATCATTAAGATTAATTTTTTTTTTACTGTAAACATTACTTCTGGCTTCATAAAAAGGTATGAAAGAGAACATTCATATGTCAATTCGATATGTCCCTGTGAGCTCGAAATAATAGACACCACAGAGGCGTCCACTTCTGCTTCTTACTTAGATATTTTATTGAAAGTAGACATTAACGGCAAACTGATAACTCAACTTATGACAAACGGGATGACTTTAGCTTCTCCATCGTCAACTTCCCATATTTATGTAGCAATATTCCAAAATCACCTGCATATGGTGTTTACATCTCTCAACTGATTCGATACGCAAGAGCTTGCTCTGCGTATGGTCAGTTTTTAAATACCACGGTATATATCAATATAAAAAGATATCTCAACTTGAATATACTAGTAAAAAAGCATGTGTAAAGGTTAATGGTAGTATTTCAAATTTCTTTGATGTGCAAAATGGTCTCATGCAGGGTGAGAGATTATCTCCATCTTTATTTTCTATGTACATAAATGATTGAAAACACATTAGAAAACGTTGAATTGAAAAATTGTCATTATTTTTGTTCCTCTATGCTGTATTATTTGCTGAAAGTAGAAACGTATTACAGAACATGTTGGATAAATTATCTGAATATAGGAACGAATGGAGCATACATGTTAATGTACAGAAAACAAAAATTGTAGTGTTTAGAAACAATTCTAAATTAAGCACACAGGATTGATGGTCTTATAATGGCATTCAAATTCATGTAGTGGATAGTTTTAGTCATTTGGGAGTTAATATTTTTTATAATGGAAAATTTACTAGAACTCAAAACATCTTAACATCACAGGGAAGGAAAACCATGTTAACTAAATTACATGTAATTGATATGTAAGTAGCGTTTTGAGTAACTGCTCTGAAGTCTGGGGGTTTTGGACTGCCAAAGTTATAGAAAAAGTACATTTAGAATTTGGTAAGAGAATTATGCATGTTAAAAAAAGTACACCAAAGTTTATTGTATTATCAGAATTGGGAAGATTACCTTTAAGTATTATCAGAAAACAACCAATCTTGAAATATTTGGTTAAACTTTTAGACACAGACAATTGTATTTTGAAACCATTGTATAATCATATGTTTGAAGATATTGACTTACATCACAACTGGTTAAAGGACACATCGCATGTTTCTAAACTTTTTATTTTTTTCAGCAAAATTAATTCATTTCATGCCTAAAACTACTTTACATGTGTTTTAAATCAAACAGTTTGCGTAGTTTTCGAGTTTGAAAGCGATGAAATTCAAATCTTGTGATATGCATATTTTCTTCGATATTTTACGTGCCATTATCTGTGACGTCATATGCGACCTCGAGCGAGAAGATTTGAAAACAGTTGTTAGCCATTTCATAAACAGATTAGATTTAATTGACAAAAAACCCAATTATCACATTAACGGCTTGTAAATAAAACTGCGTTGGGGTGTTTTGTGCCGTTTAAGGGTGTACTTGCTGTCAGGAGAGAGGATTTGGACTGTATTTTTTTTTTTCAATTTTCGAAGGAAGGTATGAGGGACAAGACGTGAATATTTTTTGTCGGCACAACGACTTTGCCATTAAAAAATCAGTAGAATATGTCCCTGTACATTTTCAAACAAGCACTTGGACAAAGACGTAGATAAACTGAGAGAAAATAGTTATATCGAAGCTACGCACTGTTACATATAGGGCTACGGCATATGCTTTCCGTTCTGCTCTCAAATTCAATACACACTCGCACCAACTGACATTCACCTTGTAACAACATGTAGGCAGAACATGTGCTCACGTTGCGTTGGTTTCCACCAACTGGTAGTTTTAAAAAAAGAAATTTAAAGATAAAAGATAATCGAACTTTCAATTATAAATAATAAAATATGATATTTCCCAACTTTGAATGGAATTATATGCTTTCCTTTTTTTTAAGGAATGCGAACGTAACAACAGCACGCCGCGCTCCCACTTCCTAAGTAACAACATGTAGATTAAAAAAAATAATGATTAATAAAATTGCTCGAATAAAATAATTTAAAAGTATTGTGATTTTCAATATAAATTTGATCATTTTTATTAATTTTTTTCTTTTCGAAATGCACCCATGACAGCAGGCCTAGTTGTCATTGATACATAATCGTATCATAATTTAGGCCTATCTAACTTATCCAAAAATAAATTTAATAATAATTGCACTGTTTATTTTAGAAAAGCAACAACGCTAATTACAGTTGTTTAAAGAAATGTCATTACCAAATAGTGTTTAAACAGCGATCCCATGTAAACATTATTTACTCGCAAATGCAGATTTCATACTCGTTTTCCTCACTATATTTGGGTCGCTATTTGTATGCACTGGTGGGTAAAAGATATAAGACTCGGGAAATTTGTCAACATCGAATTAAATGTTATCCATGTTAAATAAATTAGGCCCCTAAAACCCGGGTTTTAAAAAATATCTAACACTACTTTTACAACAAGTTGACCGACGAAGGTCGCATATGACGTCACTGTACCACGTGACTACCTATCTAATTAACTAGGCTTTTTGAAATCGGGGCTTAGATTTAAGTCCGTATTGTGGCCAATTATTGCAATACTTCAGCGAACGAACTATTACAATTAATTTCTATAAGCATAAAGAAGACAAAATGCATATAATTATGTATACTTTGAAAACACGAGATGTGTCCTGATGTCAGTAACTTACTGCAGAATTTACGATTTGGATGTGTTTGGAATAACCAGCATGTTGAAAAGAAATCAGCATTTCTTTCTAGTTGTAATCAATTGTTGAATGATTTATTTATACAAGAGATGCATTGATTTTTTGAAAGGTATACAAAATGTAATATATACAAGCATCCACAGCGTACCTGATAGGGTTTATCTTCAGTACTATTTAAGAAAATGTTTACTAATTTTTTTTACTACAATATTGAGTAAACTTAGAATGTCTGCACATGAGCTGTTGATAGAAAAGGGTCGATACGCAAACATAGCAAGGTCTCAAAAATGCCAGAAATGTGATTTTAATGAAATTGAAGACGAATACCATTTTGTTCTGTCATGTGCCTATTATTTCGATTTACGAAAAACACACATCAAACGATACTATTTTAGTCGACCATCCATGTTCAAACTTGTGTAACTTTTTTCAATAGGAAACAGAAAAGCATTATGTAATTTAGCAAGGTTTTTGATAAAGGCACTGAGCCTAAGAAACTTATAAGATATGATATGTTTGTGGATCCTCCATATTTCGTCACATGATTCTTTTCACATGGTTATACTCACTAGTATATTGTTACTGATAATTATATAACTGTACCTTACCAATGATACGTTCTTAAGATTTCAATAAAACAAACTAAACTAAACATGACTGGTATTGGCGGTAAATGATTAGAAGCTGACCTTTTTTGGTTTTGAAACTTTTTTTGAAGAGTTATCTGCCCTTTGTAAAAATAAGAAAAATCTAATTTTCTAAAACGGTGTGTGGTAAATGATTAATTTCAATTCATATTTTCATATAGAGAAAGTGTATGCAACTTTCTACTAAGAGATTTGTATGAAAATATAATTTCTTTTAGAAATTTTCTAATAAGACTTGCTCTTACCATTGACTTCAATTTTAAGTTCTATTTGAAATAAACCGAAAATTAGAAAATGGCACCAATATACAACTTGTGACATTTAGGTAAAAGCACTGCAGCTATGCTTACCATTTAAGAAAAGATTGTTATTCTAATATCTTTTTTGTTGTTGATTTATACACTGAATCTTTGACAGAAACGATTAAATTTTCCTATAGTAAGAGTACAAGCATGTTCATAATTATTAATCACTAATACAGTGGTTGGAATCCTCCACCCTGTACAAAGTTCGTGCACCGGGTATAATCACTAATACAGTAGCTAGAATCCTCCACCCTGTACAAAGTCCGTGCATCCCTTTTCATGCAGTTTGTGATGCATATCAATGGCACATAAGAATTGTTGTTAAAAAATCACGAATATTATACCAAGTAAAACGTTAATGTTCCCAACGTATCAAACCATGTTCTATGTAAATGTCGGAATTCACATGCTTAGCACAATTTTCAGTACTTTCAGTATTTTGATTAATTATAGCATGCTCTACATGTACATGTACCACTGGTGATGGTTATTCTCTGTCCAAATCAAAGGACTGTTAAGTCAAGTTAAAAATAATGCAAATCGAGTTTATATTATTCGTAAATTTCATACGCGGCTGAGTTAAGGCTTTCCTCATAAATACCACAAACTCCCCGTCGAGGCCTCATTACGTCATCTACGAATAGACCTCTCCTATGTGACGCAGCACAATATACAGATTTGTATACTGTGAGTCCGTGATTATCACGCAGGCAAATAACACCAAAGAAGTAGTTCGCAGTTAAAAATTTGAAGATATTGATATTAAGAGCATTAATATTAAAGTATGGATTTTATTTTAAACATAAAATGATCAAAAGATAATTAAAAAGTAGGGAGACTCTGTTCAAATTATTGTGTAAAGTAATGAACTTGATGTTTACGTTCTTGTTTTGAAAGTTGTTTACGTTTGACGTTATGTTTTTTCGTCATTCTACAGTGACGTCACAGTATACGAGGCCTAAGAAATCGCTATCCCATATTGCCTAAGTGGAAGAGTTTGGCGTTTGGTTTGTGAGCAAACGAACTCAATCGGATCACGCGCTCGTCTTTTTCCGTAACCGGTAAGAAGACTCGGACGTGGATCGGCGCAAGAATTGCATCAAATCGATGCATTTCTTCGCCGGAAGCGCGCCCGTGGATGAGAGTTAAAAGGCCAGAACCGAATCCCTGAATAATATGTTATTTATATTTTCACCACAGATTCAGTTTTGGTATCATTAACGTCTTATTCACTGTAATACATGAACATGTAAGTGGAAATTGATAGTGGTACAATACCTTAGATGTGTATAATATCTTAGATGCATTTGAAAGTTCACGTGTCATAGTGTAACGTACGACTGTGACGTCAAAGTTACGTTTATGTATACATAACAACCAACTCTGATGGCATCGATCCACATACGAGGTTCATTTGCGGTTACGGAAATAGCCGAGTAGTTACGATTGCAAACGAACTCTGGTGGAAGTTTGATAAATACCAGTGCTGTAAAAAAAAAAAGTACTTTACCGCACTGGCACATTACATGACGTCACAATGAAAAATACGTCATGATGAAGGTCATGACGTACATATCTACATTCCTTTTGCGGTTGGAAATATCAAAATATTTTTTTCATTATTTACCACCGCTGTCAAACAATAAACCGCAATCGTGTAAAAGTTTCTGTCAAATGGGTTATATTAATTTTCTTTGATATTGAAACATTTTCAATTTCTTCTTTATATAACATACATGCTAAAGTAATATCCATATTATATTGTGATCTTGATATCGCCCCTAATCTGCACTTTCACAATGAACTGATTTGCATAAACAGGGTTTCCGTATATACAAATTTCATCAATGGCACGACACCCCGAGGTTTTTTAATGAGAGATGTTTGATTTATGTGACATGTGAACTTCAGTGCAAATGGAACGTTAGGGGAGCAAGTTGTGGCTTCAACAGAAACCATGTTTTTCAGGCTAGATTCAACTTCGTATATGCAAAAATCGCCGCATCTTGCATATTCAATGCAAAAATTCGACATGTTACAAGTCACGATAAACTTGCTCTCATCACTTTTCAAATAAAGAAATTAATATGTTTTTAAGTTATATTAACTTCAACTTGCATTGATATCTGGATATCGTGCCAATGGAACGATTTATACATACACGGTACGATTTTATCTTGATATTTGATCACGTGATATACAGCTGATGTAGAGACTGTCGGTCTGGTGAAAAATGCATGGGAGGTCAATATGCACTTAATTATATATACATATTTTTTTTTGGTATATAAGGGTTGTGTGTACAGAATTTGTCAACAATTTATCTGTTTATAATGCTTTTTTCCTCTGACATATTTATATGGCCCTACTTAACAAAACTGCGTAGGCAGGTTGCCTCAATTTAGGTTCCTGTGTCCCAAACAAGTAAAGGAAGCGATGCCGACCCTAAGAGGACAATGTATAGTTCCTGTATCAAAAATTACACTTCATGGTTGGGTAAATAAACATCATATATTGTAAATTCTCTTTTAAAATCAAAGTTCATATCTGATATAAATACAAATGGACAGAAAACTTGATGAATTTGCAAGTTCACCAATTGCGCATGACATTACAGTTTACATTTTTGCCATTTTCCAATACTGTGTGCCTAAATTTGTTACAGACAAGACATTTCCGTTATTGTCCTCATCTTTCAAAAGCTTGAGAAAAGCATCAGTGACTTTTTCCACCCTAAAAAGATAAAATGTGCATACATGTATATATGTTGCCAGATTTTGTTATACATTGCAGTTTCCCAGTGAATTGATCGTAAAACATTCCGATATTTACCTCATGATACCCAGAGTCTTTATGGATTTTTGGACCAATTCCAGATCACCAGGATCCTTGGGTTTGTAGTCCAATATATTCGTTTTCGTGTATGCAGGACAAAGACAGAGCAGGCGAACACCATTTCTTTGAACATCGGGATGAAGCTAAATTCATCATATACAGAACATGCAGGTTACATACCATTAAAGAGTTAACTTTCGTTTCACAAAAATGCAGATTCTTTCTTAGCAGCTTTATTTTGGTTTTAATCGACTTATCTTCTCCAAAGCAAAAATCATATATTCGTACATTTATTCTACATGTATAATTTACTTTTAGAAAATTATGTTAGTTTTAATCCATGATTTAACATTTTCTCGATTAAAAAAATACCGCCCAGCTCCTGGTGTATCCAACTACTCCGTGTTTGCTGGCGCAGTAGGCGGGCGAATACTCCACCGGAAAAATCCCTGCAAATGTAGAAACCACAATCATACTACTACTCTACTGATACGTAAACCCCCAGATATACCTCTGTACAGAAACGTTAAAAACACAGGAACCACTATATAAATATTGCATGTAGTTGAGGGTAACATTGAAAATTTTCATCCCGAGAAAACCATTGTCAACCGAGGCGTAGCCGAGGTTGACAATGGTTTCTCGAGGGGTGAAAATTTCAATGTTACCCTCAACTACATGCAATATTTGTTTTATTATACTGAATGTTATGTAAACTGGAAAGCAGAAAAACTTACGTCTGTTGACATTTGATCAATCACTGTCATGCGATATTTCGTATTTCGATGCGGGTACTCGCGTTTATTACAAACGCTCAAACGACGTCGTCTAGCAATCTACGGCGAACCGTACGCGCATAAATTTGACGCATGTGATAATTTTTTATAATATCACCCGTTGTCAAGTACTGTTACCCGTTGCTAGATACCATCACCCTGGGGCGCGTGTTTTTTGTTCTCAAAGGGTAACAATATGTTTTTTCAAATGCTTCTCGACCAATCAGGTTCGAGTATTTGACATGAAAGTATAATAAAATCATATATACTGCTGTAAGGCTGTGCGTTAATGATTTCAACTGATCTTTAAATCTATATATATACATGTACATAATCTGTCTAAACCGGCTATGTGTGGTTCCAAAGAAATTCGCCGGTTTGCACAGAGTCCGGAGTGCAGAATGTTGACAATAATGAGAGTTGCTTCCCTTGTATTCACTATCTATGCATACGTGTGTAATGATTGCTAACGTTTTAATATATCACATAAGAATTCAAAATGTAAAAATATAACTGTCAGTGTTTTATTGTCGTGCATTTGAAAAAGTTTCAATTTTTATTAAACAGTTTAAAATCTGGGAATTATTCGCGCAATTTTCTGTTGGTAAATTGTCGATTTCGTCTACATCATCGCCGTTATCAAGCGCTACATTATGTACGTTCGTCAAGTTTGTGTTGTGTTCGTTTAAAATTTGTCTTTCCCAGCTTTCATTGTAAATGTATCGCTTTCAACTGTCTCAATTTGTGAAACGGAAACTAATGCAATGCCGATTGATCGACTGGACATGGCGAGTTGTGCTAACTAACTGCATATCATCACTGTCTGACTCGCCGTAGAGCTCCGAGAAGTCCACGAGGAGAAACCCTGCTTTTGGAAAACATAACGGGATTGTTGCCGATTTTGTTTCATTCCAAGAATGTATCGAATTCATCGATTAATTGAACTTTGTCTTTTAATGTCAGTTCTCGTCTCTGTCGTTAAGGGGAGCGCCATTACCTCGTGCGTGGTGCTGTCATAATTGAAAAGTGCACCCCCTAAAAATCAGGTTTTATTTTAAACCGATCGTGACTCCTCGCCAGTTGCGCTCTTTTACTTACCTGTGGCTTCCCTTGAGATACCCTTTGTGTACACCGCGTGTGATCGACCGAATACCGACAGGTTGGTCATTGTGGGGTGGCTGGTTTAAATGCGATAATTAGAGCTAATTACGAGCAGTTGGGACGTTGTGTACACCGAATACAATTGACCGCAACAATTAGGGTGGTGTATCATCGAGGGGCCGGTTTCCACAGGATAATTAAAGTTAATTGATAGCAGTTGGAACTGTGTAAGCCGGCCGATATACAGAATACGCAGTATCCGGAGTACAGGGAATTATTAATAAAGGATTTGTTAAAGAAATGTTAGGGACTATATTTTGTGGCCGGAATTGACAGAGTGACGGAGTACTCAGGGCCGGTTTGGACAAATTATACTGTATATGGTATACAGGAATACTACACATAGTTTGGTAATCTAGTATCCAATGTTTGATATAGCGACAAGAGGCGAAACAAAGCGTGTTACCTGCCATTGATGAGACGTTAATAATGGTACCTCCAGTACCTCCACAGTCTTTCCTCAAATATCTAAGGCCCAGCAGAGTACCTCTAATGACGCTGACCTGGACAAATAATTTTGATAATTCTAGTAATCATATGTACATGTAAGTTACTGGAGTACGTTAAAAGTAATATCATCCTGTTTTACACTGCCAATAACACAATGTTTCAATTACATCGCAAATGAGTAAATCAACAATGCTAATATTTTCCTTATCCCTTTCCCTTTCAATATTGTTACCTAATTTAATTAGCACCGAGAATTAAAGCGGTTGGCTACCAAACTGTAGATCAGGAGATCAAGAAAATTGTACATGTAATTTTTATGCTATAAGATAAATCCAAAAGTTTTCAACGCCACTAAATTATAATACATATCGTATGCTTTTCACAGAAAATCAGTAATCAAACTCAAATTCTACCCAAAAAAAATCAAGATGAGGACATATACCATAATGTTGTACCATTGTTGTAGGTGTCACATCTCCTTAAGGAAGATCGCATTGACGATCACAAATGAAAAAGCTGTATTATATACATGTAAACAGTTTCGTTTAAAGTCAGCATTTCACAAATTCTATGGTTATTATAACGATATAGTCTGTCAATACAACCTGTCATAGGGTCAAATGCTGTCTGACGTATTCCATACCAATTGTTAGACCGTTCTTGGCACACTACTTCTGACTACGGATTACTCCGTTTACCTGATCAAGATATAAGGATTACAGCGATGTGACCGGTCGACAGGGGATGCTTACTCCTCCTATCCTATACACCTGATCTCACCTCTGGTATGCCCAGGAGTCTGTATTTGTCCAACTTTCCATTTTGTATTGCTTATAGGCGTTATGAGATTGATCACTATTCGTTATCTTCACCTTTTCATACATGTAATTAGGTATATGCAGCTGCAGACAAATATCTAAACATCGGTGACATAGTATTACTAAGTTGATATATAAATATATATGTCACACAGAATTACATGCTCGGCTGTCATATCCATGTTATACGTATTTACTACGCTGTAGTTGGCTAATTAAAGCATGTCTGCGACTCTGACTTACTATGTTGATAGCTAAAGAATCTATATTACTCAAACGTATTAGACTGATATCTAAACATTTCTGTCACTTTGATCAACTTTCTATGTTGATGGCTAAACATATCTGTCATTTCAGATTTGCTAGGTTGATGTCGAAACATTTTTGATACTCAGATTTGCTAAGTTGATGTAGAAACATTTCTGTCATTTCTGATTTGCTAGGTTGATGTTGAAACATCTCTGTCACTCAGATTTGCTAGGTTATTTTCTAAACATCTCTGTCATTCAGATTTGCTAGGTTGATGTCTAAACATGACCTACTAGGTTGGTATCTAAACATGACTTTCTAGGTTGATATCTAAACATGACTTTCTAGGTTGATATTTAAACATGACTTACTAGGTTGATGTCTAAACATGACTTACTAGATTTTAAACATGATTTACTAGGTTGATATCTAAACATGACTTACTAGGCTGATATCTAAACATTACTTACTAGGTTGATATTTAAACATGCCTTACTAGGTTGATATCTAAACATGACTTACTAGGTTGATATCTAAACATGCCTTACTAGGTTGATATCTAAACATGACTTACTAGGTTGATATCTAAACATGACTTACTAGGTTGATATCTAAACATGACGTACTAGGTTGATATCTAAACATGACTTACTAGGTTGATGTCTAAACATGATTTACTAGGTTGATATCTAAACATGATTTACTAGGTTGATATCTAAACATGACTTTCTAGGTTGATATCTAAACATGACTTACTAGGTTGATATTTAAACATGACTTACTAGGTTGATATCTAAACATGACTTTCTAGGTTGATATCTAAACATGACTTTCTAGGTTGATATCTAAACATGACTTACTAGGTTGATATCTAAACATGACTTACTAGGTTGATATCTAAACATGACGTACTAGGTTGATATCTAAACATGACTTACTAGGTTGATATCTAAACATGACTTACTAGGTTGATATCTAAACATGACGTACTAGGTTGATATCTAAACATGACTTTCTAGGTTGATATCTAAACATGACTTACTAGGTTAATATCTAAACATGATTTACTAGGTTAATATCTAAACATGACTTACTAGGTTGATATATAAACATGACTTACTAGGTTGATATCTAAACATGACTTACTAGGTTGATGTCTAAACATGACTTACTAGGTTGATATCTAAACACCTTTGCCAGTTCTCTTCGTCTACAACCCCAGCATTGTTAACCACGATGTTTATCTGACCGAAAGATGACTTCGCTTGCTTGAAAGTTTCTAGAATATAACCGAACTAATTAATTGGCTATATAACAAACACATTTATAGAACAGTTGCTTTATTTATAAAACATGATAGAGAAATGGACGATTGTAATATATTACCTTCGAAATCTCGCTCATTCGTGACATCACATTTGGAAGATATGACGCAATTTTCTCCATATACACTTTGAAATCCTTTCAGGGTTCCTTGCAGTTTTACATCATTGATGTCAGCAACACAAACCTAATCCAAGAAGGACCATTAAAATGCGAGACAAGTTTCGTTGCTAATATTCTGCCTATTATTTACACTTAAATATATCGCATACATTTGTGAGGGAGTTTGAAGGAAAATTGTTATTTCTGAATTTACTGGGTAATACGAAAATTACAATCCGACAACTTGTCATATTGTACAAAATAAAATTTTATATGATTTATGCATTTACAATTCAGATAACACAATACGACACTTAGAACAGGTTTTTACTTGGAACAAACGGTGGTCAACACATGTCCCTTTAACCAAGTTGACATTAAGCACTGAAAAATTAATGTTTTCAAGATCACATCTACAATATTTATACCATTACGGAGATACTCATGCAGGCAATATTGACCATGACTTTACGATGGTAAAATAGGACATACATGTACATGTAATATGCATGTCGTATAATGCATGCATTTGAGGTATTCCAAACTACCAGTATACAACGGTCTAGCAATTTATAAACGACTTGTTAATTTCATTTATGGATACAAAATAAGCCACTTGGTACGAACTGGTCATACAATTTCGGTATCAAAATTCATTATTATGATATCATATAAGGACACATGCAAAAGCATCAATCAGAAAAAAGAAACTGTCTGAATTTCATTTCAGATTCTTTTGTATATTCATACAATAGAATACGTTCTTGAAAACCAAATAGCAGAAAAACGGGCTCTTGGGACCTTTCAACAAATTTATTTTTAGATTAAGTATAGTGCTATGATATCATTAGAATGCTGGAACGGGCAAAACATGTTTTACCTACAATTAAATGCAAGATGTGATACAAGTTAGCCTTCCATCAAAAATATGAAATTCAACCCTCGAAAGAAATCATAGCGATAACGATGAGTTTATCATTGTGTTTTCAGTAGGTCTACAAAGGAATTTATTGCATTTTAGCCTGACCTGTGTAAGGTCAAAGTTCAATCTATAGAACGTTTGCATTTTAAGTGAACTTTGCCCTTTTAATTTACCTGCTTGTTAATGACGTAATGTTAATTCCGAAATAAAGTAAAAACAAGTAGTAACTTTACCTTGCACCCTTGTTGCAGTAACGCTGCCGCAAATGATTTTCCCAGACCTTGGGCCGCACCGGTTATTAGTGCAACTTTACCTGTAAACATTGCTAATTTCGATCGGGCTCAAGAGTTCATTCGGGTGTATAAAATTGTCAATACAACATTGGCGGATCTACCCGGGTGTTCATGTGATTTAGAAAAAGAGCTAAAGCAAAAACTTGTTTTGCTTGACTGATTTGATTTAACAGATAAATTTTGAATGATTTTAATTAGCAGGATTTTGACAAAGATAATCTTGATAAAATAAATATTTTTCGGAACTTTTATTATTTACATCATTATTCTTGATTTTCTTGACTATTGTTGGGAAGATTATTACATGAATTCGCTTAATGCACGTACTGTATATTGTACGACATGGGTAACACCAGTTAAACTGTGTGCACGTGCCCATAACGTTCATGTTTGCCAAATTGGTTTATGAAATACATGTAACAAGACCCTTTTCCATATTAGACCAGGTTAAAATAGTAAAATTGAATTAAATACATGTTAAAAATGACTTCCGATTTCACTAGAAAATTTTTTTATGAATGAGATAGGAGGTGCTCGCCTTGTATTTGATTATATGTTTTAGATATAAAAAGTGTACAAATGTTATTATTTAAGTTGTAGACCATTCAGAGAAAGCAATTGACGATCACGATTACTCTGATTTATCACTATCTAAAATCTCTGAATAAATCAATGATTCAAGCTTCAGTTTTGATATCTTTTCGTAGTAAAAGTTGAGTAAACCATTGCATTTTATCTTGAGTCACTAGAAGGGCAGATAACCAGGTACAGGGCCGTGAAACTTTAAGTTAAAATGCTGAGCTTTGAATACGAGTCTCCACGATAAATATTCCCGAATCTGTTCCTGAATACCAAAATTAGGTACCGGTCAGTATTTATTGAGGGGTTGGGAACGGTGCATTCCATATTACCATTTTAAAAAAAAACAACCCTATGTCCTATCTTCTAAGAATACAAAAAAAAGTTGCTGTCCTATATCAGATGTGTAATAAAAGTGTTTCCTATCTGATGATTGATTGATTGTATATTGTTTAATGCCCTTCTCGAAAATCTTTCACTCATATGGATATGTCACCATTGCCGGTGAAGGGCTGAAAAATTTAGGCCTATGCTCGGCGCCTAGATGGCCTTTGAGCAGGGAGAAGTATTTATCGCGCCACACCTGCTGTGACACGGAGCCTCGGTTTTTGTGGTCTCATCCGAAGGACCGCCCCATTTAGTCGCCTCTTGCGAGAAATAAGGGGTACTGAGGACCTATTATAACCCGGATCCTCTTGGTGACATGTTTAACATTACATTATCATACAATGTTGAACGCATAGAAAATGCATTGCACCAATTGTGTGCCTATTTAGCATGAGTATAAAGTACACTATCATAATGATATATGATAGGAATATCATTCACCCTATATAACCTTGGTGTTCGCCAGATTCCGAAATCATAGACGCAGCTACCTCATTACATCACATCACCAATGCCTCCCCGAAATCATGAAATTTCATTGAAACATAATCATATGATTACATATGCAATACAAATTACTTAATGTCAACCTTCGAACCCGACGATTTTGGAGTTCATACAGTTATGCAATAAGACACACGCCCCTTTAAATCCGCGCACGATACTGCAGCCTATATATATTTCATATAATATATTTATTACACACCTTTTTTCATATTGCACTACATCCACACTAGAGCGTCATTTCAGTCATAACACCCCATCCACTATAAAAAAAAAAAACAAAAAAAAACAAAACAAAAAACACCAAAAACTAAAATGCCAAGTGAACACTTTTGTAATTCTATCTAAAGCATATCTAATATTTCTTGGTAATTTATGAATAATATTATTCATCATCGTTATTATTATTGTAAATCTAAATAGCACTTCATCTAATTAACTCAATTACCCTAAAGCGCGTTACATGTAAATCAAACTAAAACCAAACAAAAATAAATGCATAAAGAAAAAAAGACATAAAATAATATCAAAATGAAGTAGCTAGGAATAGGTAAAACTATGACTTGCCTAGATGGTCGAGCGGTCTAGCGCGCTGGTTACATGCTGCTAGGAGATTTGGTTCCGCAGGTTGTGAGTTCAACCCCGGATAGGGGCGGAAGTGTGTATCCAAATGAAGTGAAATTTTCTGTGCTGTATATATATATATATATATATTTAATATTTTAATTTTCATACATGGAATACATAATAATGTACTGAATATATAAGAACAGAAATACCACCGATAATAGTCCTCACCAATAGAACACCCTGGACACTAAGCCTACTTCATTCTGTGTACGTTATCGAGAAGGGTGGCTTTCAATCTTTTTTATCTTCCGACTTTCATGACTGGCTATCCCAGATATTGATGATTTCCATGTACATATGATACCATCATAGCAAAAAGTTCAGAAGTCAAGGCCGTGCAGAAAAACAAAATAAGATTCAGAATCTGAAACCATGGGAAGTTTGTAGCATTATTCTGTACGTCTAGGAATACTGAGTGTATGAAAGGTGAAGATAACGAACAGCGATCAATCTCATAACTCCTATAAGCAATACAAAATAGAGAGTTCGACAAACAAGGCACCCTGGATACACCATAGGTGGGATCAGGTGTCTTAGAAGAGTAAGCATCCCCTGTCGACCAGTCATACCTGCCGTGAGACCCATATCTTGATCATGTAAACGGAGTAATACGTAGTAAAAATACTGTATGTATCAGGAATATATAGATTAACAAGTGGGGATATCAAACAGTGATCAATCTCCTAATTAGATATTCCTACAAAGAATACAAAATTAAGAGACGCCCCAGCGGTGATATCCGGCGACTAGGAAAAGTAAGCATCCACTGTTGACGGATGACAACCGCCGTGATCCTGGTCAGGTATTTTGTTCTTAATCAGGTAATCGGTGTAATCAGTAGTCAAAGTCAGTTCGCAAAGAACGGCCTAGCACACAAGATAACATTCGACCCAGTGATAGATACATTTGCAAATTAGATCATTACCACGACCATAGAATGACTTTAAACGAGATTGTAAAAACTCAGTAACATCAATTCATTGGCAGTAGCCTACCTTGTGTTAAAAATTGATCATACTCAGAACATGCTCTCGTGTATCGAATCAGTTGAAAGACATAAATATCATGTACGTTGAGTGCCTACAAGTGATAATGGAATATTTCTACACAAATATAGGAAGTTGTGATGGAGTAAACATGTGTTATTAGTTTTCCGTTGACTTCGATGTTCAATAAAATATCCCATGTAATGGATGAATGCATGTTTAACTTGTTTAAATTCTTCGCTCATATGGAGACGTCACCACTGCCGGTAAAGGGCTGCAAAAATTTAGACCTTTGCTCGGTGCTTACGGCCTTTGAGCAGGAAGGGATCTTTAAAATATCGTGCCACACCTGCTGTGACACGGGGCCTTAACCGGCAATGGTGACGTCTCCATGTGATTGAAAAATTCTCGAGCGGGACATTAAACGATATACCACTAACCAACTTAGTTCTGTTGACTTTATTCAAATGACCCAGGGAGAGGGCCATGCCGCTACTCAGGGACACTTGCTACAGACAAATCGAAGGTCCCTGTTTTCACATATTTCTGTACAAAGTGAGTAGCAATGTTGCAAACTGAATTAAGTCAAATTGATCAAATTATTGTTTACTGGGTATTTGTTTTCAGAGCTTTCAAGGATAGAGACGTCCTGAATTCGGTTGAACTCTTTTCACACATTGATTAAAATTGCTCTAAATGCATCACGTTGGTAAATAAAATAGCAATAAATACTCTACAGTAAGGAAACTAACAAACATGCCGGAATCAAAAACTGAAGAAGAAAAATGTCAAATGGAATTCTTCAAAAGGAGGCAGACAATTTGTTTACATGTGCGATGTTGCTTTTAAAAAATGATTTGAGGTGGACAGATTCTTTTAAAAAGATATATCTTATATGCCGTATTCTTTGGATATCGCCTAGGAATAGAAAGCATGTATTTTGTTATATCAAGATATATGTTATACACTAATTCCTGCAAATAGTTTAATTTAATCAATCGGATTAAAAAGTAATCAAGGTAATTTCCTATTTAATTATGTATTCTCTTTCGCTTCGTGACCGGGAGGTTGTGAGTTGGAGTCCCACTCGTGTCATGACCGCTTCAAAACAAGATGTAAACTTACATGAACATTGTAGGTAGTGGTTGCTCCTTCGCCAAACACTCCGCATTTAGAAATGAGAATCACAGCTAGGTCTTTCGGATATGACCTTAAAAACGGAGGTCCCGTGTGGCGACAAGCGTTGGCGCGGTAAAGTACCCTTATTGCTACGGCCCTAACCGCTAAGCATAGGTCTAAATTTGTGGTACTTCACCTTCAGCTGGTGACGTCACAATATGAGTGAAAAATTCTCAAAGGGACGTATATAATACAAAAAAAAAAAAAAAGTTATGGCCTACACAAATTTTAAAAAACTTTATTCATTAGTGACTATGCTTGTGTCCAGGGTCAACGCACATCCATCTGGATATGAGCGTTCAGTGTCTCTTCTACAGGCGTGTCAACACTTTCGTATAAAGTCAGCATTTTGCGTATTTTATAGTCGTTATATCGATGTAATTTACCAACACAACCTGTTACTGGGTCAAATATTGTCTAACGTGTTTCATACCAATTGTTAGGCCGTTCTTTACACACTTGATTTTGATTACGGATTACACCGTTTACCCGATCAAGATATAGGCTTCACGGCGGGTGTGACCGGTCGTCAAGGGATGCTTACTCCTCCTAGGCACCCGATCCCACCTGTGGTATATCCAGGCGACCGTGTTTGCCTTACTCTTAATTTTGTATTCTTTATAGGAGTTATGAAAATAATGATTACCTTTCATTATGATATTCACTTTTTCAAAGTTATAACCCGAATGAAAAATTATAAATTTTGTTTTTCCAGTGACTTTGGTTCAAGGTCGCAGGACACATCGTCTGACCATGCACAGCTTTTTGTGCTAAGCAGCGCTTATTTTATAATATTTCTGTGCTATAAAGCCATGATCAACACAAAAACTTCCACTTTAATTTTGGTCAAACCTTAGATCATGGTTATGATGTACACTGTACCGTTTGATTCAATCGGAACTCCTCGAATGTCTCGCGCACTCACATATCTATGTCGAGTGCGCGAGACATTCGAGGAGTTCCTATTGCCGTTTGATTATAAACAACCCTTGTGCAATGGAAAGCACGGCGATTCCTATATACCCCCCATACGTTGTTTGCTGTTGTGTACATTTTATACATTAAGCATTGTACAACCTTTGACGGGGGGGGGGGGGGGTATACTTGAGCTATAAAGATGAAATTATTTCATATTTTATGACATGGTGTTATGAGGCCGTGCAAGAGTGGCAAAACACACAGGCATGTACATGCACGGATCTAGTCCGGAACCCCCCCCCCCCCCCCCGGAATTTGCAAAGATAAAAAAAATTACAATATAACGATTTATAAGAAAAATGAGTTATATCACGGGTTCGATTTTGTGAAAAGGTTCGACCCCCCCCCCCCCTGGAAAAAATTTCTGGATCCGCACCTGATGTACATGTACACAAACAATGTCGCAGGAGTCTCAGTTCGATTATATTGCTATGACCTAAAAATTAATAGGTTTACCGTAACACAGACGTTGGTCATTGCACGACAGGTCTAAAGATGTATACAAATGATACTGAAAACGTTTGAACATGTTTAAAGCTCTTGAATTTCATACATGGGCACGACCGTCTCGGAAAATACCAGATTTTCTTTCACGGATCTGTCTAATACCGTTTTTTCCTGACATGCGACCCAAGCTTTGATTACGTCAGCTTTAATTATAGAAGTATAATTACTTTATCTTGTCGCTTCCCCCTCTCTTTACATATGTGATATCGGGTGAAGGCGACCTGCAAGATTCCAAATTTTTTTTTTTATCTGAATCACTAAAGATTTCTAAATTCTCCTTAGTTTTTCTGCTAATTCAATATTTAGCGCTCTGTCACGTGTTGATTCCTCTTAGGAAATCAAGCAAGTTGTAACATAGATGTATGATGAATAGGCAATTTGAAAATGAGAAGAAGAAAAAACAAACCACCATATTAAAAAATCTGACACACAGTACAGGGAGAATTAAATGACATTTCTGCACATTTTAAAATCAATACTCGGGACTTTGAACTGCATGAACTAAAGAAATTCAGAAATAGAAACTCTCATCCATCGTATACACGATTCCTACAAACCATGGAGTACAGCGGATCCAGAGGGTGGGAAACATAGCGTATATGAGATTGTCTAGCTTTTACTACACGCGGAAAATCTTTGTGTTCACCAAATGTCTCATCTAAAATACAAAGAGAAAGAAAAAGTGTACTGAATTTTGTTGTTGTTGTTTTGTTTTTGTTGATTCATAATCCACCAAATCTGTTTTATTTTTTATTGGTTTGAACTCAAAATTTTTGCTTGGAAGACACTTTTAAAATAGAGGAGGTAAACTTATATAAGACGGAAATGACCTCCAGGAAGTTGTGCTGCGTCAGGTCACAGACGGCATGCGCGTCCGCTGCTCTGGACCTCGAGTACTCGGGTAAGGCGGTAGCTGTCAATACGATAAAAGATGCACGTTTTATAGCAATGACGACAAGATGCGTTTGTGAAACTGTATACCCCTAAGTAACTGTGGTCAAGTACAGTACAAAGTTGACCTTGACATAATACCATATCAGATCAGACCTTTGATAATCATAAACTAGCAACTTTCAATAATCAAATATGAAGCCTCCAGTTTTTTTGTCATTGAAAAAAAGAAACCATGTGTTTGTGTCGTACAGACCACCATTCCAAGGTCAACGTCATGAGGAATACACATGTGAAATATGAAAGTCTTATTATAAACCATTTAAAAGTCGTAAAGTTATGGCCAAGGTTAAGGTTTTTGAAAAGGACTCACCCATAGGTAACTTTAACCGTAACAGAGTAGAAACTGTTGGTACATGTCACAAAAAATAAAGCCCTATCAGTTTGTCCAAGACAAACAGACGGAACAAAGACTATATACCACTGAATCTCCAACTAAAGGGGGCGTGGGTGTAAAAAAGAAGAATAATTCTGATCACTTACAAGTGTGCGTTTTAGGTTGTGATAAAGCCACAACTGTACGACGTCATCACCTGACGTTCGAAAGTACTATAGAACACTAACGTATTGACCTTCAAAAGTTCTGTAGATCACTAACGTATTGACCTTCAAAAGTTCTATAGATCGACCTTCAAAAGTTCTATAGAACACTAACGTATTGATCTTCAAAAATACTGTAGATCAAAAGTTCACTAACGTATACTAATATATACAAGTGAAGGACAATATCCCAAATTCATAAAATTATTAGACTAAATAGTTTGAATTAGGATTATGAACAATTTTACTGTCATTTAATCAACCTTCGTTTTCAGGTGTGTTTTTTTAAATTCTAAAATTACTTGACATGGCAGATAAATGACATTAAACGTTACCGAAGTTATCACCGTGCTGGCCCAATAATATATCATTCAATATCATACAATCCTCGAAACCCTGCAAAAAATATAGGGAGGTTTAACGCTGGACAGAAATGTATGTGGCACAAGGAAGTAACGCACACACAAACACACACGCGCACACACATCACCCCACACTAACACAAACACCATCACCACCACCACCGCATTTGAAATATTAATCATGTGGAATCTTTGAATTTTTAGTGTAAAAGATAATTTCATGACCTTTTTCGTGCCGGTCATTCGTGTTTGACGTTAGAAATGAAGCGCTATGTCTTCCGTCTTTTTTTACTTAAGACTTTTCTCGTACTATACTCCAGTTTTTTCTTCCAGAAATGAATTATTGCTCCACAATTCAATCTATCCATGAGAGAGACATTAGAAGTAACAATACATTTTTTTGTGTTTTCCTTAATAATTTTTCATCAGACCGGTCACGGTAGCTTGTGGTCAGGGATTTTGCAAGTAGAGGACTCGGGTTCAATTTATGCGCCGTGTCAAACCTAAAATGTTAAGGTAACTCCATACTCGCAGTTTTATCTGATACAAGTTTAAAATGTGTATTTATTTCCATTCATTAGAGTTAAAACTAACAAATTATCAAATAAAATACATAGGTCATCACACTTTTTAAGATGTGAGACGTACATAATCAGAATCATATATCACCGTCAGAAAATTGCAATTTTCATTAAACAGCGTTATCAAAATCTCATAAAAACTGGTTATGACGATATAGTAGCATTCATAACAATTTCATGAAACTGTATCTTCACAAAAATATACAAAATGTATGTAAAAAATAAAGGAAATCACCGCATAATAGACTTGATAAAGAAATCAATAGAAACAGAGTTATTGCCCTTGGATTCAATATTTTGAAACGTATTATTGATTATTCATCTATAACTTAAACTTTTGAAATATTTCATTTTTAACAAGATATTTTACAATAACTATAGGAAAAGACTCCAACAAAATTTATGTTCCTATCATGCATAAATCTAAATAAATCATTGATTTTGCAAAATCTGATGACATCACAGGAGGGTGGAATTACTTTAAACGTAAGAAAACGCCAAGCGTCCGGTACTAAAAATGAGAATCACGGGTTTCTCGGAGGTCTCGTGTCAAAGCATTTAGAAGTGAGAATTACAGGTCTCCCGGAGGTCTCGTGTCACGGCGTTAAAAGTGAAAATCACGGGTCTCTCGGAGGTCTCGTGTCACAGCATTTAGAAGTGAGAATCACGGGTCTCTCAAAGGTCTCATGTCACGGTGTTAAAAATGAGAATCACGGGTCTCTCGGAGGTCTCGTGTCACGGCATTTAGAGGTCTCTCGGAGGTCTCGTGTCACGGTGTTAAAAGTGAAAATCACGGGTCTCTCGGAGGTCTCGTGTCACGGCATTTAGAGGTCTCTCGGAGGTCTCGTGTCACGGTGTTAAAAGTGAAAATCACGGGTCTCTCGGAGGTCTCGTGTCACGGCATTAAAAGTGAGAATCACGGGTCTCTCGGAGGTCTCGTGTCACGGCATTTAGAGGTCTCTCGGAGGTCTCGTGTCACGGTGTTAAAAGTGAAAATCACGGGTCTCTCGTGTCACGGCATTTAGAAGTGAGAATCACGGGTCTCTCGGAGGTCTCGTGTCACGGTGTTAAAAGTGAGAATCACGGGTCTGTCAGAGGTCTCGTGTCACGGCATTAAAAGTGAGAATCACAGGTCTCTCGGAGGTCTCGTATCACGGTTTTAAAAGTGAAAATCACGGGTCTCTCGGAGGTCTTGTGTCATGGCATTTAGAAGTGAGAATCACGAGTCTCTCAGAGGTCTCATGTCACGGTGTTAAAAGTGAGAATCACGGGTCTGTCGGAGGTCTCGTGTCACCGCATTTAGATGTGAGAATCACAGGTCCCTCGGAGGTCTCGTGTCACGGCGATCACGGGTCTCTCGGAGGTATCTTGTCAAGGCGTTAAAAGTGAGAATCACTGGTCTCCCGGAGGTCTTCTGTCACGGCAGGCGTTGACACGTTAAAGAACCCTCACTTATCTATAAGTACCTACTATGCCCTTTGGAATAAATGTCCTTCAGAGATTAATAAATTGTATTTGTATCTGTGCAATACAATTTAATGTTGGACTGCTCAATCTAACAAGAAGTGTTGAACTTGTTGGATTTTACACTTTGTCAAAATTACAGCATCTCGATACACGATCATCTCTGTGGAGCTCTTGCTACTATTGATTAAATTGTATCCATGTGGTTATGAAGTTAAATAAACTAATGATACGTGAAAAGATCCCTGTTTGTTATTTCTCTCTCTGATTTAATGCCTAGTGTTGATATACTTGTTGTGCATTCACAGTGTATGAAAAATTAAACCTCCACAATGCTTTATATCTTCATCTAGATAGAATCCTTTCACATACCGAGTTCACTCCCTGTGCCAGGAAAGGAATCATGGCGTGGTCGGCGTCTCCCATTATAAGAACCTTACTCCCAGCGTGGTATGACGAGCACTGTAATGATTTCATACTATTACGTGATATGATGAACATATAGATATAATTCAACTGGTATCAACTCCTCCCAAGAACACATGTCAAGCCCGTACGTAGTAATAAGGGGAGGGGGAGAGGGAAGGGAGAATAAAAATAGAAAGACAGTGAAAAGTATCCCCCCCCCACTCCTCTCCCCCTGTTTGTCATTGCTTCCTGAGGGCTTGTATGCGTCTCTAGTTGGTATTATTATCAAAGTGCGATCCACCCTGGCAATGGCCATCATGAAATATGTGTCATTGCTTTCGTTCGATACGTTCTATGCTGAGACAATTCATAGTATACCTTTATAGTAACCATTGGATATGAACTCCATGTTGAAAAAGAGGATCTCAGGTTTTCTCTAAACAGCAATTAAAATGTAAATAATAAGGAAACAAACCACTGGTATTTTTATAATAAAGGTCTATTCATATGCAGTTATTAACAGGTTTTTTTCTTTAGATAACAATTCACTCTCCAACTAATGGAAGCGCGTCCGGGAAGTATTTCTTGAAGAATCTGACGACATCCGTCCTCGTTGAATCTCATGAAAAGGACGGTGTTAAAGCGCATAACATCATAGTGTTCACGAGGCCAGATGTGCAGGTACTGAGGGTCGATGACAAACTGAAAATCTAAACATTTACAATACATGGACTTGCACAGAAAATTTATCTATGGGGAGTCAGAAATTCTGCAAAGTAAATGAATTGACTAGGTGAGAGAGAGAGAGAGAGAGAGAGAGAGAGAGAGAGAGAGAGAGAGAGAGATGGTGAGGGATAGGGAGGAAGAGGGAGATAGGAGGTTTCTTAAATTCTAGCGGCGGTAGATATTTTGATAAAAGCAAATTAAGATTTGAGACTTGCACCATTGTCTTCACTCTTTGCTACATAACCGTAAGGAATATAAAGTTGTTCGGCGTCCATTATAATGGATTCCATCCTTTCAGTCCGTATCGTAGAGGGTGTGCCGTCATTTCCTAAAATCAGGTCAATTGAACTGCAGTGTGATCAATTCATTTGAAGAGAGCAAGAATATTCAATTACAGTGTTCATCAATTCATTTAAAGAGATCAACATTTCAATTATAGCGTTCATCAATTCAATTGACTAATTAATGCTACCAACGATTCAATTAATGCGCACAATAATTCAGAATTACATACATGTATATCTCATTAATTATTTGAAGATATCGTTAAAGAGGTTCGCACCTGAGATTTGGAGTAATGTCAATTTTTTGGGGAATTGTATTTTTGATTTCTACATTGAAGGAGAATTAGGAAATTAAAAGAAAATATATATATATATACTCGAATCCTAACCTTTTAGTTTCTTAAATTGTTTGTGGGATTTAGTGGTGTAGATAAATAATATAGACTCAAGGTTATCACCCCACCCCCACCCCCCAATACTCTAACTTTGCCCAACAGTTAAATGAAAGGATGGGGCATCAAACATATCTTTATCTGCAGAAACAATGCTACGTGCCTGTAACAGATACCTCGCATTATATTCTTAATAAATATGTAACATGTCTGTAAGCATTAATTATGCATAATTGAATTGTGATGACAGAATGAACAGTATCGGCATGCAAGAGAGGACTGTGAATGAAGTCATCAAAAAATGGAAGGATATTTCCTCTCAAACAAAGAAGGAGGCCAAATACAGGCGGGAGATATACAAAACTGGTGGTGGACCTGCCCCTCCCCCCGTGAACACATCTGACCTTAGTCAGAAGGTAAAAATATTATCATATTAAAATTATGAATAACTGCAATATCTGTTACTTTTGTATTTAATAAATTCGTTGTGCAATTTCACTGTGGATATGTTACACTGACACGCAAAATGACACCACTATTTGAATTAACATGTATTCAAATTATCTATTTTAAAAGTTTAGACGTCTCGTAGTTAAAAATAATTAACAATGCTGTAAAATATATTATGTGTGGCCAATAGGTTTATTTTGGCTAAGACAAACTAACCGTTATGTTTTGATATCAATCCATTATTCAAATAGTTTGGATTTGATATAATGATAATTCCAGGTTGTTGCGATAATAGGCAAGACTTCAGTGGAAGGAATTGAAGGTGGTCTAGATACAGACGATGTAGAAGGTGAATTTACATGGCTATCATGTCAGTCAACATATATTACAGAATCTAATCTTGAATGACTAAAACTTAGTCTAAAAAAAGCAACACGTGTAGTGATTCAAATAGTTATATAAATTTATTTGTAGAGGTGGATCTCTTTAAATTGGAGGACGTTTGGATTGATTCGGAAACTGCTGTAGCCCCTACATCCAACACCTCGCGTCCACTCATCATTACGTCATCATCCCTGGGTTCCTCCTGTGAAATAGCTGATATCCCGCGTCCAGTATCTTCAAGTTCGTCACTCGAGATCCATCTCCCGAAGCCTAAAACGTATGGGCATTTCTTTAAAAGAAAAAAATAACATACTATTAGATAGTCATTTTAAACTATTTTGCCACGAGAAATATACTTAACATGTTTAAAACTTGGAAATAAAATATTGCAGGAAAACGACATCTTTAAAGCGGAAAAGAACGGCAGAGGATGTTTACGAACTGCAGTGCCAGGTTCTGGAGCAGGAATTGGAGAAAAATAAATTGGAGATAGAGAGGGCACGACTTCAGATAGAAGTTCTCCAAAGCTTAATGGAACGCAATGTGAACGATTCTGTAACAGAGCTGTTTTCTGCATTGACTCGTTGAATGTAAGAGAGTGTTGGAGAGAGAGAGAGAGAGAGAGAGAGAGAGAGAGAGGGGGGGGGGGGCTTTAATCATGAGTGTTGTCACATTTGTGATATTTTTTTCCTCTGTCTGTTGTTAGTTGGACTACACATGTAAATACATTTTCTGAATTGCTCACTTTCTTTGTTTTTAATGAGTATCAACAAGTTGAAAACAACCCCTGCTTACAGCAGGTATGGCTGGATTATTTTTATACAGTAACATGTATTAACATTCAGACAACATAATATTTTGAAAAACTATAATGCACCCCAAAATACAAATACAAAAAATATCAATAGCTTGCCAGCGTAGCCACTGTAACATACATGTTTGAGTACCTATGTAAACCGCTATTGGATTATTTGGTCTCTGGTGTTCTTTCCGTCATTGAGAGGGCCCTGGTAGGTTACCTCTTCATCTACGATTTGATACTCATTATCTATCTCCTTAAGCAACGGTAGATGCTTTTCTACACAAATATTATGAAGCAGGCAACAAACATAAATAATTTTGCAGCACTTTACTGGTTTATAGTCAAGAGCTCCGCCTGTTTTGTGAAGACATCTGTAAGAAAAGTTCGTCAAAATTTCCACATTTGTCAACCATGTTGATATTATTGATGCTAAAAGATCAAGATGAATAATCACATATTGTAATATATAAAGTGAAGGTTACCTAAAACGTGATTTTAACACTCCAAAGGCCTGCTCCACCACAACCCTGGACCGCCTGTGTGCACTATTAAATCGCTCCTCTGGTCTCGACTTTGGATGATTGATCGGGGTCAACAGCCACAGTCTGAGAGGATATCCAGAGTCCCCAAGTAACCATCCATCCACTTCACCTCTTTCGAACTTCCGAGCAATGGAACTATTGGCCCATATAAAAGCGTCATGGGTTGATCCGGGCCACTTATTGACAATGCTCAAAAACCTGCGTATAAATGACAGTTCATTTCCATTTCATATAGTATATACCTTTTAAAATTTGATTATGTTGCTAGTTAACTGTTGTTTTTATTTAATCACCGTCTTTTAGAATTCGAATTCTCTTTAGAATTGAATTCCTCAGCCACTGAGGTATGACCGATCAAATGATTTACATTTTAACATATCAGTTGAATTATAGTTTTTGTTAAAGGGAGTATAACCACTTGGTATAGAAATGTTAGAAATCATTAATTATCATGCTTCCATTTGATATATCAAATATTATATATATAAGTTAAAGCAATTTTCAAAAATAAATTTTTATACAAGAATACAAGTAGTATACATTTACATTGATGGGAGATGAAATGGTTTTAAAGTTATTTTTCGTTTACTTCATGTCAGCATTGACGATAGCCTGTACATTGAGGGAATGGTATCCTTTTCTGCAGACATACAAATGTTCGTCATCTGTGGGTGCTGTGATGGGTATTTGAGTCCCGTCAATGGCACCAAGGACATTTGGAAACCCTGCTAAGGAATAAAATCCTAACTTTGTCCTTGTTGTCTCGGTATCACCAGCCGGAAACTTAATCACATTGCCAAGGGACCGAGAAATTGCATTAACAACATCCTCAAGTGATCTGCAACAAAGGATCTTAAATTCACTCTAACATTAAACTTTGAAAAGCGTCCCAGGTGTATTTGTGGCTTTTGAAATAATGTACTTTTCAGCAACATTGAATCAAAATAAGTTACGAGCAATACTTCGTAAACATGTTTTAGGTGGGATAGACTGTAACATTTCAATTTGCTTAACTAGAATTCTATATCTAGAGTTATGAATATGAAATTTACAAAATGCATAAGATGTTTTCAAGATTCGTGAAATAAGTTATTCCTTTACATTAAGATAAAAGTAATGATAGGCCTATAATATGGTATATAGCTTATCAAGAAGAGTAATGTTTTCTAACAAAGTAATAGAAACAACTGTAGAAGGGATTTTTGCTAAACATTCCCTCGATATAAACTGACAGTGTTGTAAAGTATTTGGCTGAAGGTTTACTTTGAAATGCTTAACACTGATTTTATGTACAAGCATGGTCTACATATATTTATTTTAAAATCCTAGTGGAAGGTAAAATGTGTGAAAAGTTTACTATATGGCATCTTTTTCGAAGAAACCAACCTGTGAAATAAATTATTTCCGATTGTATTTATCAGCCTACCTGCCCACTGACGACTTTGATAATCCCAATGTGTCGCCGATCACTCTCTGCTGGGTCCCTGAGGCGAGAAACCTCAGGGCCGCAAAAACTTGAACAGTTGCGGGAAGGCTTCTCGATCTTCTGGTTGGCCTACCTAAACTCTCCTCTACTTTATCAATAATTTCATAATCGATCTCCGATCTAACCTATATCTTGCGATGATGTCCGCATCATCATAAAAATCGAATGGGTTTTTACGATCGCGGAAAACGCGCTGCCTTCTCAAATTCCTTCTTACTATTTCGTCAACATGCATGAAAGCGGTCATCTTTATCGAATTACGTACTGACGTAAAATTTACGTCACCTCAAAGGTAACGTAGACTTGCGTAGCAATGTACGACGCAACGTAAATTGCGACGTTTTCGTGAAACGCCGAAATTCGCCTACGTACTAACTACGTCCCTCTTACGTACTACGTATGATTTACGTTGCTTTTGTGAAACAGTGCCCTGGTCTTACAATTTAAAATAGAACTAAAACAAGTGGGGGTTGGAGATCATTTTTTACTTGTTGGCGAAAATACCGAATTTTTATACAAAATTTCGAGTAAATTAATTAAAACGTTTCTAAGAATCGGTGTTCTGTTTGGGAAAATATATCAGCCAAGTTAAGGAGGTATGCTACACCAGAGAAATTTGACGTAGATGAAAAGTGCAACAATATTTTGAAGTTGAAAATTTTCAAATTTACTTCATTTTGTCAAAAATTCCGGTTTTAGTGGGAGGTAATCTGAAAAAAAAAATTAAAACCCAAGCTGGACTCGAACCTGCGACCTACAGGTCAGCAGTCAGTATTCTAACCTACTGAGCTACTCAGCTAGGTATTCAAGTGGAAAATGAAAAGTCAAATATTGCTGATATAGATTTTTTCATCCATGTTTTTAAAGGAAGTCAGCCATTATGACGATGTAGAGTACTACCTTGCAAGTCTCACCTACCTGCATCATAAATTATAAAACTGAAATACGTGTATAGGAGTATAAAAATAGACGATACATTTGAGGAAACAGAAACTGTAATAGCATGCAGATTTAGAACTTTTTGATTAATTAATCCCTCCGACACAAAATATAATCCTTGCCAAACCCTTTCAAAATTTTCAACCGGATAGGGTTCACAATTGATGTGTAATATGTTTGGATGAATGGGGTCAGTATTGAACCAGTAAATACTTAGTTTTAAAATCCACCTATGACGTCATTCTTTTGTTCGAACACTCCATTATTTTTCAGGAATGGAGTGTTCGGAAAGTAGGTCAACCGTTATACAAGTAGATATAAATGCATGTAACAAAAGAATGAAAAACGTAAGACACGATTAAAATGCACAAAGTTCAGTAGCAAGGGGCCCAGCAAAGGTGGATTTTAAGTGGGTCAATGTACTCGTATCACTCCATTCCTTAAAAGCAATGGACCTCGGCCCCTTCGGGGCCTCGGTCCATTACTTTTAAGGAATGGAGCGATACTCGTACATTAACCCTTACATAACATCCTGTGCAGTTGTGCTAAAAAACTCAGGAGCTAACTTCCTTCATTGAATTGTTGCTCGCATCAAATATCTTCAATCATTTGAGTCTACAGACGAGTATGAAAATGGATTTTATTTATATGATTGTATGGGATTTTAGTGATACGATTGTATGGAAATTTAGTGATATGGTTATATGGGATTTTAGTGATATGATTGTATGGGATTTTGGTGATATGATTATATGGGATTTTAGTGAAATGATTATGTGGGATTTTAGTGAATGATTGTGTGGGATTTTGGTGATATGAATGTATAGGATTTTAGTGATACGATTGTATGGGATTTTAGTGATATGATTATATGGAAGTTTAGTGATATGATTATATGGAATTTTAGTGATATGATTATGTGGGATTTTGGTGATATGATTGTGTGGGATTTTAGTGATATGATTGTATAGGATTTTAGTGATATGATTGTATGGGATATTAGTGATATGACTATTGGATATTAGTGATATGATTGTATAGGATTTTAGTGATATGATTGTATAGGATTTTAGTGATATGATCATATGGGATTTTAGTGATATAATTGTATGGGATATTAGTGATATGATTGTATAGGATTTTAGTGACATGATTGTATAGGATTTTAGTGATATGATTATATGGGATTTTATTGATATGATTGTATGGGATTTTAGTGATATAATTGTATGGGATATTAGTGATATGATTGTATAGGATTTTAGTGATATGATTGTATAGGATTTTAGTGATATGATTATATGGGATTTTAGTGATATGATTGTACGGAATATTAGTGATTTGATTGTACGGAATATTAGTGATTTGATTGTATGGGATTTTAGTGATATGATTGTATAGGATTTTAGTGATATGATTGTATAGGATTTTAGTGATATGATTGTATGGGATTTTAGTGATATGATTGTATGGAATATTAGTGATTTGATTGTATGGGATTTTAGTGATATGATTGTATAGGATTTTAGAGATATAATTGTATGGGATATTAGTGATATGATTGTATGGGATTTTAGTGATATGATTGTATGGAAATTTAATGATAGGATTGTATGGTATTTTAGTGATATGATTGTATGGGATTTTAGAGATATGATTGTAAGGATTTTAGTGATATGATTGTATGGGATTTTAGTGATATGATTATATGGTATTTTAGTGATATGATTGTATGGGATTTTAGAGATATGATTGTATGGTATTTTAGTGATATGATTGTATGGGATTTTAGTGATATGATTGTATGGGATTTTAGTGATATGATTGTATGGGATTTTAGTGATATGATTGTATGGTATTTTAGTGATATGATTGTATGGGATTTTAGTGATATGATTGTATGGGATTTTAGTGATATGATTATATGGGATTTTAGTGATATGATTGTATGGGATTTTAGTGAATGATTGTGTGGGATTTTGGTGATATGAATGTATAGGATTTTAGTGATATGATTGACATTGATTGTACGGGTTATTATCGATATGATTGTATGGAATTTTCAATCCGTAACATACTGCGAGAACTCTAGCGCTCCTGTTTCTAAATTGCAGTGTTTCAGGTTGTGTTTAAAGTGACACATGACATTTGGAAGCTTCTCCGCAGCTGAAAAAAAAAATAAACGGGTAATATAGTACAGTAGATTCTTGTGTACGATGCACAGGTTGAGATAAATAAACCATTAATTATCACCAACATTTAATCAAATCCGTATGTTACTCGAAATGATTTAAACTTACAATCTAACTAAAAACAAGAGGCCCATGGGCCACATCGCTCACCTGAGTCACCTTGGCCCATATCTGAAGACTTTCCAAATATATTTGCATGTAAAACCATAGTCCCTGTTTAAAGATATCCCTATTTATTCCCATGTAAAACTTCCCTATCTATTTCCCTATTGTGACCCCAACCTACCCCAGGGGCCATGATTTGAACAAACTTAAATTTGCACTTAGTCAGGAAGCTTTCATGTAAATTCTGGCTCACTGGTTGTGGAGAAGAAGATTCTTAAAGATTTTCCCTATATATTTCTATGTAAAACTTTGATCCCCTATTGTGGCCCCATCCTACCCCCGGGGCCATGATTTGAATAAACTTGAATCTACACTATGTCAGGAGGCTTTTATGTAAATGTCAGCTCCTCTGACGCAGTGGTTCTTAAGAAGAAGATTAAAAATGACCCTACCCAATTTTACATTTTGTGATTATCTCCCATTTGAAGGGGGCATGGCCCTTTATTTGAATAAACTTGAAAGCCCTTCACCCAAGGATGCCTTTGACCAAGTTTGTTTGAAATTGACCCAATGGTTCTGGAGAAGAAGATGAAAATGTGAAAAGTTTACAACGAAGCCGACAGACAACGGACAAATTTTGATAAGAAAAGCTCACTTGAGCCTTTGGCTCAGGTGAGCTAGAAATGGTCGGATGAAATTGTTAGTAATTTTTTAAGATTTTCAAAAATAATTTTAGTAGTGTTTTTTGCTAGCGCCCTAGGGCGATAGTATATACATGCACGTTAGTGTTTTGCAGCTAATGAGCATGTTTGGATGCCATAGTGCTGCACTCTGGAGATATCTAGCTTTATTTTACATGATTCTAACATTATTGATAAAGCTTTTCTTAAAAGTACCAAAATGTTTTAAAAACAAGACTAACAATCACAGGAACCGGCAATTTTGTCAGCAATAGTAGGGGTCAAAGGTCAAAACCATACCACCCCCTGATAAAAACACAGGGAAAGAAACGAGTTTTTACTAAAAAACTTCGATTCAAAATAATTTTAAAATTCTGCTTTTATTGTCACCCACCTCGAAGTTTTTTCTGATCTAGTAACTTCAATACTTATCCCGTTGATTAACAATAAAAATAATCTGAATCTAGTGTTGATCGTTGTATAAATATACGAATCTAGTATTGATTGTTGTAAATATACGAATCTAGTATTGATCATTGTAAATATACAAATCTAGAGTTGATCGTTGTATAAATATACGAATCTAGTATTGATTGTTGTAAATATACGAATCTAGTATTGTTCGTTGTAAATATATCCGAATCTAGTTTTGATTCTTGTAAATTACACAAATAAAAGAATGTATGAATATCGGGACCAGAAATGTCGGAATACGCCAAACTTTGTATTCCATGCGTTCCATTGCTTCCACCTAAGACAGTTTAGAAATGTGATGTTTAACGAGACCACTGATGTTTCTTACCATTTAAAAGATTTTCATTCAATTTATTTCTTTGCGTCGACAGTATAAACTGAAATACAAAGAAAGCTTTGATTAATATGGAACACCGTCGCCAATTTCAAATTGCAACAGAATTGACTGAGTAGTTACAATTGGGATATCATCGTACATATAAATATGAAATTGACTGAAATCATGTATTACATGCTGCTGCATACACTATGACTTGTTCACAAATTCATGTGTGTCTGCTCGAATAAAAGGGATGACTAATGTCAGTTATTCTGAGACTGACCTGGTATTTCCTGCCGTAGTATAGAGGGTGGAGGGACCCGTTCACCGCGTGCACCATCCTGGCGTACATTGGTACCTGGTAAGGGGCGATTTCTTCCGCCAAACCTACGTACTTGAGTGCCTGCATTCCCCGGCAGCTGAGGGTCAGGTTCGTAGTTCGTCTGCCCCGGACTGGAAGAGCCTTTCTCAGGTCTAATGTATGAAAAAGAAATGTCCAATTAAATAATGTTTAGTTTTTTCAGTGCTTTAACAATCTGTTCGGAGTAAAACAATATATAATTTGAGTTGTAATCACAGCTCTACATTTCGTGATGTTGAAATAATTAGAATCTGCCTTGGATTTGAAATGCTACATGTACAACACTGCCACAATGTCTAAAGGTATAGATTGAATAAAAGCCTGCCTTACCGCATTGACTATAATCATAATTAAGGAGCACAGTTATGTTGACCTCAAAGTTGCAAAATATATTGATAAAGCCAATATCCTTTTGTGAAAATGGTACAACGTTGGCATTATTTATTCACGCATTCAATGATGACTAATATTGCCGGTTTAATCTTATTACTGTTTATTGATAAGCAGGCTATTGGATGCTGCAGTTATATGTTTAATTTACTGTTTATTGATAGGCAGGCTATTGGATGCTGCAGATATATGTTTAATTTACTGTTTATTGATAGGCAGGCTATCGGATGCTGCAGATATATGTTTAATTTACTGTTTATTGATAGGCAGGCTATTGGATGCTGCAGATATATGTTTAATTTACTGTTTATTGATAGGCAGGCTATCGGATGCTGCAGATATATGTTTAATTTACTGTTTATTGATAGGCAGGCTATTGGATGCTGCAGATATATGTTTAATTTACTGTTTATTGATAGGCAGGCTATCGGATGCTGCAGATATATGTTTATAGGAGGAAGTAAACAATCTCGGGGAAATCTAGATGATTTCAGAAATTTTGATTACACTCAACACAAAACTTATCGGAGTGAATTCATTAAGCATTGGCTGTCTATCACAGCCAAATGATGAATGATAATTTTAAAACATGCATAATATGATAAACTGATTTATATGCTACATATTCTAGTACATTACTGTCATAAAACCAACAAGTACTTGTACTGTGAAATATTGAATATAATTGTTAATAAGATAAATATTGCTGTTTATTTTCCATTGGCGTTGGTTGTAAAAGAAACGCATGTAATGCATGAATTTTCAGTACCTTAAATGATTCTTTGTTGGTTTCAGAAAATAGTAAATTATCAAACAAATGAAAGGTGAAGATAACGAACAGTGATCAATCTCACTTCTATAAGCAATACAAAATAGAGAGTTTGGCAGCCACAGACTCGTGAATATACCAGAGGTGGGATCAGGTGTCTAGGAGGAGCAAGCATCCCCTGTCGACCGGTTATACCCGCCGTGAGCCCTATATCTTGATCAGGTAAACGGAGTCATCCGTAGTCAAAATCAGTGTGCCAAGAATTGTCTAACAATTGGTATGAAACATGTCAGACAGCATTTAACCCAATGCTAGGTTGTAATGGCAAACTAGATTGTTATTAAGACCAGAGAATTTGCAAAAAGCTGCACTTTAAACAACGAGACTGTTGAAATCCCTGAATCATCAACCTGTTTGTCTTATCTTATTTTATTCGGTTACCTGCTTGCACTTCAATATTTTTAGATAAACGCTATCTATCTCAAATAAGTCTCAAAACTCAGATTATTTTCAACACTGGTAAAAAAGACACAGCATTGAAAACGTCGATTCATAACTGTGTCAAAATGTCTACAATTGCCCTAAATTTTTAATACGTCTACAGAAAATAAATAAATAAAATTTAAAAAGCCCCCCCCCCCCCCCAAAAAAAAAAAAACAACAACCGAAGAAGCAGTCAGATAGTACGGTTTGCAGAACTGCATGCCATTTGTTGATTATGGACTAATATCCATTACAGATGGTTCTGAAATATTGAATAATATCAAGGATTTGAAATCCTACTTACCATCTCTTTTCTCATACACACTAACTCTGAAATTTCGTTTTGCCAACAAAACGGCATAAAAGGCACCGACCTAAAAATAAACTTGAAATGCTGACTTGTCACTTTACAACTCTTTACAGCAAAAGTTTATTTAATGACTCGTTAAAACATCTCATGAAATACAAGTGTATGATGTCACCATCGAAAGAGCTCTTATTATCATTTTGTATGATTTTTATATATATATTTTTCGTTAGATACGATATTCCAATAATTTTTCAACCAATGAAAAAGCGTGTAACATGTAGAATTAAATGATTAACTAAATTTCAGAAACATCGATACGGAGACGTTACCATGCATGACGCACGCATACACACATCAGATTTGAACCAAACCTGAGTAAAATGTACCGATCCCGATTAGAATGGATAAGAAATACTAGAATAAATCAATTGTTGCTCATATGAAGCATTTGTCATCAAGAAATCAGGTTGCTTTATTAATCCATTTAATTTGTAAATCATGTTACAATGGAATGTAGTTTTCTGATTGAAAATGTTATCGATTACCACTTTTTTTATAATTCCGATCACGCTTGGTTTAATTTTGAAAAATCGCCAAATATTTATAAATTTTGTCGATTTTATTTCAATTTCTTTTTAATACTATTATATCTTTTTTGTCTTGTTGACATATTCCTTGAGCATTATGAATATATTCATAATATATTATAATATAAAGTATTCATTATTATGGTTATTACAACCAGCGCACATCGCAGCACAACAACGTCTCAATAAATATCATTGGCATTGACTTTGTTACAACTTACCAGACCTCCGCCTACTATGACCACGTGCTTATCAGACATAATTTCCAATTTTCCTCGAAGTAGTGTCCGATATTGCCCACCAGGACTACAGTTGGTGAAGGAATAAACGCAACTCACAAGCTGTACTAAAAAGTGTCTAGACTATTACAATAGAGTAATACAACCAGGCCGGATATCAAATCCCGGATGCAGTTTATCAGCATTATACATGCGCATTATAAAGTTCATTTCCCATAGCATTTAATTGATTGGTTGTTTTATGTCCGGTCGAGGTCTTTCTCACTCATATTGAGACGTCACCAGCTGTAGGTGACGTACCGGAAAATACCTAGATGCTTAGTGCTTAGGTCCCTAGCAGTAAGGGGTTTTAACGTGCCAACGCCTGCATACCGCTATATGGGACTTTCGATGTTAAGGTCATATCCAAAAGACCCGTAATTGTGCCTTCTAAATGTCGAGTTTTGATGTCTGTATTAAGGGAATACAAAATAGAGAGTTGGGCAAACACGGTCCCTGGATATACCAGAGGTGGGATCAGGTGCCTAGGAGGCGTAAACATTTCACCAAATGTTATAATTACAATGTTTTTAAGGGAAGTCGTTAAAAATCAATTCATCACCAGTCAAGTTTCAAATTAATTGATTTCTCATTTTTTGTTTTGTTGGAAAAAATCAAAGGTCATATTAATCTCAACAGGACAGGGAGTGGATATAAAGTTAAATTTTTTCTAGTGTTTGGTATCTCAACCAATCAGAAAGCTCCGAATATCAAAGCATCTTACTTAATGGACGAGAAAAAGACAACAGTTAGCGTGCAAGACCTTTTCGAAAGGGAAGAGAGACGTGAATTTCTGACTGAATAATTCAAAACATCGAAACTGGCTGCTAGAGTTTGCCAGATCATGATCGTCCATATCTTTAATTTGTTTTCATCTATATTGCAAAACATAGTCAAAAGTGATCAGAAATGCAAACTTTCATTGTACAACAAGAAATGATAAATTTATCCATTACTGGAAATCTCAAGTGTTATATTCATCTAGAAGGCATGTTAAGCTAGGTTGTCTGGTATTTTGGATCTCATATAATAGTTCCTAATATCGTGACCGCTGGTAATTATGTCGTCTGGGTTCGAATTTACTATTAATGAGTTTACGACAGCGGTTTTGTACAAGACAAATGGCTAATCGGAATTATTAAACCCATTTTTAAGAATAAGGGTGACCCGAATCAGCCAGAAAACTATAGGCATATTACATTGCTTAGCTGCCTTGGTAAACTATTTACGTGTATTTTGAGTAAGCACTTAGAGGCCCATGCACCCGAAATTAATTTTATTAATGAACGTCAAGCAGGTTTAAGAAAAAAAATATTCTACTTTAGACCATGTATTAACTCTGCAAATTTTATCGCATACTCTACTCAGTAGGAAGAAAAAATTACTTAATTTGTGTTTTTGTAGATTTCAAGCAAGCGTTTGATACAGTCTTGGGAAATGGTATTTGGCATAAGCTAAACGAAAATGGAATTAAGGAAAAATGTTATATTTCTTATTCGAATATGTATAGAGCAATAAAATATAAGATAAGTATCAAAGGTATGTCATCAGATTTTTTTCTGTTGAAATGTCGGAGTTCACCAAGGTGAAAGTTTACCCCCTTTCTATTCTCTATTTATATTAATGACCTACTGTAGAAGAGTATTTGATAGAAAAAAAATATTGTTGGTTTACAGAGTATTAGTACTTGCATCGAAGATTAGTTGTGTTTTTTTAAAAAAAAAATTATATTGTTTTACGCTGATGGTACTGTTATTATGGCTGAGGCCGTAGATGAACTTCAAAATGCATTAGACGAGTTTCATGTGTACTGTTTATATAATTACAAAATCAAAGTTATGTACCTCATGTACCATTGTGAATGGTTTGAGGGAATAAATGAAATGAAAAAAAGGTGCTGTAATTGTAAATTTGAATCCAGGCGATATAATTGCCCGTGATCTTGGCAGATTTCGTCACCTGCTTACATTTTTGCAGGTACATGTATATAAATAACTAATTTAAACACTAGACATATACAAACTTTCTTCTGCTTGTAATTGAAATACAAGGTGTTTATTTTAATTAATGAATGATACATGTAATTAGTACTATACTGCACTATATAACTTACATACTTCATTATATATGAAATATCTCGAATGTAGTGTGTCTTGAATGATCCTCATAAATTTACGTCAAAATTTGACTCAAATGGATGTATCCCATTTCCATTCTCAATGAACGTGTAGGTCTATACTTATCAAGATTGATTGATTGTATATTGTTTAACGTCCCTCTCGAGATTATTTCACTCATATGGAGACGTCACCATTGCCGGTGAAGGGCTGCAAAATTTAGGCCTATGCTCGGTGCTTATGGCCTTTGAGCAGGAAGGGATCTTTATCGTACCATACCTGTGACACGGGACCTCGGTTTTTGCGGGATGTTCGAAGGACCGCCCCATTTAGTCGCCTCGTACGACAAGCAAGGGGTACTGAGGACTTATTCTAACCCGGACCTATTGTAAACTGAGTCCCCACCAGACTACTTATCAAGAATATTTATATAAATCCTTTTATTTTATCACTTTATTTGCCACGAGTTTCTTTTTAAAGCTGTATTTTTTTTTAATATTTTTTTTTATAACCGAAAGGAGAATGTACGACTTAACAAGAACCGACAATTCAAGATGGCTGCGTCCACAATAAATGATTTCGTAAGATGACATTGTGCCGTTTTAGTATTTGAGTTCTAGTCTTGAAGATTTTCTCATTTAATTTCCAAAGACAGTGTAAAGGAAAGCATGGCACATAGACTCTGCTTTAGATGGACATCGCAATTCAATTCACACACGTTTAGACTTCGTGTGATTTCCAGTCCATATGTGGGACCGAACTCTATAGTCCAAAAGCGATTACATCATTCGTTATCTAGGATTTACCGTAAAACACTGAAATCCAGACAGAGCATCCCAAGAATTCAATATTTATCAACCGGGAATTCTCCCAGAAAAAACATTCTTTTTAGAATCAAAGATTTTTTGCTCCGAAGAAAGTCAAGTTCTATCGCTGCAGACACGAATAAGACGCCCATTAAAAAGAAAGCTCCAAATTCTTCAGAAATTAGAAGACTGCTTTCGCTGGCAAGATCAGAAAGATGGAAACTTGTTGGTAAGTTGGCTGAGTGTTGTCTAGATAGAACGAGGAGTAGCGTAGATCAGATCTCCCTGTTTACAGAATTCTTCAGAACATGTAGTAACTAATATGTTGCCGGTGCTACCGTTTGAGTGAGCGCAGCTTCATGTACGTATATATTTTCGTAATGTTCATGCTTTGATCAGGTTCAATTTAAACAATATCTATTTGCCAAATATTCACTACATGAATTTTCTCACAGGGTTTTATGTTAAAAACCATTAAAACATGTGTACATGGATGTGATTAAAATATTTTTATGTAATATATATACATTTTATTTCTGTTGCTTTCACTGTGACTTGCTTAACCTTTGATGCATCACCTGTTCTGAACTGTATGCTCTCAACCTCTTCTTTCCTTTTTTTCTACTCTCCTGCAATCTTTTCAAGTTACTAATTGTATGATAAAAATGCCCAAACCTTTCAAGTTTGTAAAACTGTGTTTAAACAGCACTGCCTTTAAACACAAAACGCATTTCAATATAATGAAAATTTAAAAATAAACCGATAAATTCAACTATTGGGCATGTATATCCCCCCCCCCCCCCCCCCTTTACGAACCTGTCTAATTTAAAGAAAAAATGAAATTCATATGATAATACCCATTGTAGCAATGCATGGTATATTCCAAAAGAGAAAATTAGAACAACTTTTATAATGTACGTTGTACATAATCCTAGTTGTAACACAATGATGAAATATTTCAGCATTCACATATAATCATTGAATAAAATTGCAACATCATTGTTTTCAGCCCCTCTCCATGTGTTGTTGCGAGAATACATTAATCAAGATTAATTTACAAAACTAGAATCAATTTATGATTTTTCAGTCGTTGATAGCAGGGTTGGCAAAAAAGTGGTCAATATGAGTATTGACCGGGCCGGTGGTCAATACTGGTTAAAACTGGTCAATACTGGTTAATACTGGTTAATACTGGTCGATTGAAGATTATTTGGTCATTATAGTCTGTGTTATTTATTTTAGATGTTTAAGTGACCATTATGGTAAATACTGTAATTCATAACATGCACTATCAGTTTATAATATACTTGTAAGTCATAATATTAAATAAATAATGTACAAATGACTTTGTCGAATTGGGGAAGATGTAAAAGTTTCTGTTCAAATTCCTTAGTTTAACAAAAGAACTACCTATATAAGTATAACAAAAGAACTACCTATATAAGTATTGTTTCATCAATCTTCATTTTAACTGTTGAATAAACATTTGAGGGTGTGTGTTGGTGATGTTTTCATAACAATAACAGGCACACTGGTCATCTCTGGTCCCAGCCTATGCTTATTAATACTTGTCCACTCTGCTTCCTGTGCTCAGGTAATGTTCAGGTACCTTTTATTCTTAATCTGTCCAGGTACATGTATTAAAAGGTCTGTCTCCAATCGTCAAGCTATGCTATAGAACTGTGACCCTCTGGTTGGTACTGAAGATATTTTGGTCAGTTTCAGCAAACCAAATATATTAAACTTATGAAATTACATTTGATTATTTAATGAAAAATATTAATCAACAATTGATCCATATAATGAAAAAACTTACTTTATCTTTATCTTTGCAAGAAATGTACAAAAATAGGAAAATGGACATGCAGTTTAAATCACAATTGACCAGTATTTACCACTTGGGGAGTATTGACTGGGACTGTTAAAACCAGGGGCGGTTTTGACCGCCCAACCCTGGTTGATAGCAAGTGGCATGGTTGGTTATCATTGGGGGGGGGGGGGGGGGGGTGTCATCATGGTTTGCATTACCAGACATGTTAGAAGGAAATGGATTCAAGCACTTATTATTTTTAGTTGCGGGAAATAAAACAAAGATTTTTAAAAAATGTTTTCAATCCGACCGATTTCCATCGATTTTTTTGTAATTTTTTGAATAGCACTAATTCAGTCCCTCACATATTCTAACAATTTTTAAAAAGTTAGTCTCCCTTTTTTCTTGTTAGAATAATAAATTCCTATTGAGAATTTAGTATTTTAATCAGATTTATGGTTTGCAGTCGATTATAGACAATTTGTATTCGATGCCATATTATGTATGCCTAATGTTTACATAAATTCAATATTGTCCCGGTAGTATGACTTTTGCAAAGGGAAATAACAAATATGTATCTAGATCCACCACTGTCAGTCTTATTATGACGTACGTCAAAACGTAGACATGACGTCACACATCATCTTAGTCTGCCTTTCATAAACATTGCACTACTTTAAACATTTCGCCTAATGGTGCACTGAATTTTGGAGCTAGGAGGCCACAAGATTAGGATGATAATCCACGTAAGTTCACAATCATATTCCAAGGTGTGACTTTGCGAGATCTCAGCCATTGACAAGGGCCTTCTGGGATTGGCGTCAAAAAATTTTCCTTGTTAGAGGTTTAGAGTTAGCTCGGATTATTTCCCACGCTCTAGTCATTAGAGCTCGCAGTACGAGCCAGCGCTTTGCGCTGGCTTGCTGCGCTCGCTATTAACTGTAAAGTGGATGGGTTCAAACAAGTTGTAAAATCAATCTGATAACCACATAAAAATCTGAAATGTTTCAACTTATTTATTTTAAGGGAGAGATGATATCCTAGGCTATCTGTTTACTAGCATTTTAAGATCACAATAACCTTGCAGTTACAATTGATTTGTAGGTGCTGTGGGTTTGCTGTTGATTTCCAGCGGAATTTCCATGTCCATTCCATTCTGCATTGGAAAAGTCATTGATACTATTTACTCAGACAGTGAGAACATGACTGCCACACTAACATATATCTGCCAGGTGTTGATATGTGTGTTTGTTATTGGTGCTATTGCAAACATAGGAAGGATATACATAATGAATAATTCAGGTTAATATCACAAACATGAATTCCTGCTGCAAATGTATGTTCCATATTATAATAATAGAATTTAATTATTGTTTAACATTTACATTTGTAAATGACCAATTATCATGTTTATGAAAATTACTTTGCAGGTAATATTATAGTTAAAAATTTGCGAGAGAAACTTTTCCTGTCCATCGTGAGACAGGAGATAGGATTCTTTGATAAGAACAAGACAGGGGAGTTAATCAACCGCCTGTCCACAGACACGTCACTGGTGGGCCGGTCCATTACAATGAACATCTCTGATGGGCTGCGGGCAGTGGCCCAGGGAATGGGCGGAGTTGGAATGATGGTATGTTAGCCACTGAAATATCTAGCAGATTTATATCAAAATATCCAGTGTTTATTACAGAGAATTAAGATATATGATTGTAAGGAAACTTAGGATCAAAAGATAAAAGAGAATATCAAAATTCAAGCACTCAATTTTCAATTTGGTTGCCAGGATTTTTAATGGCTGAGACAAATTTGACTTTTCCAGAAAAGTTGAGTTTCAAATCACTGAACTCGACATGAATGCTTTTAAAAGATGTCAGACATACAAAAACAGAAGTATACATTAACATCAGAAAATCACACATTTTCGTTAAATAGAATAATAAAAATAGACAAAAACTTGTTGAAATGACAAAATTTAAATATCAACAGTTTTAAAACACTGCTAATTCATAAATATGTATACATTAATTGTGGATATTAGGGAAACCAATGTATAATAGACATCCAGTAGAGGAAATTCCAGCATAGGAGTTACTGCCCTTGACAACATTTTTTTAATCATAAATAATTGATTATCTATGGAAAATATTAACTTTTTCAGTATTATTAGTTTACCACATATTCTATTATATCCAGTGAATAACATTCCTTGGAAAGATATATTTCTATCATATGCAAAATTTAATTTACTAAGATTTTTGCAAAAACCTATGACATCACATGAGGATCGATCAACCTTAAGTTGTCAATATGATCACTATGATTTCCTATTTGTTGAAGTATTTCAAATTTCTCCGGAAAAGAACTGTAAAGTTGCTAAACCAGACACAGACAGCTTAGTTTAGGAATATGATCCTCAACTTTCCTGCCTGAATCACTGATAACGAGGTTCAGAATTTTAACTTGTTGATCCATCTTTGTTTATCAGCTCTATGTATCCCCCAAACTGACTGGTATTGTGGTCTGTGTTGTTCCCCCTCTTATGCTGATGTCAAGGTACTACGGTTCCTACCAAAAGAAAATTACCAAAAACGTCCAGGACTCCCTTGCTAATGCTACACAGGTTAGTTCAATGTTACCAAAATGTCACAGCGAGATTCTGTAGCAGAGCACGGGAGAGGTTTTCTAAGTTGCTAGAACTTGTAACCAATCCCTTTGTATATTTATACAATAAAATATGTTCAAATTAAAAAAAAAAGCAGAGTAAATAAAGTCAGATTTATGAACTGATTGGAAAATTGGTACAATATCCAATTAAAAGTATTTTTTTCTAGAAGTCAGAAAATCTCTCCTTTGTTGATGAAATGATTTGTTACAGGTAGCTGAGGAAAGAATCAGTAGTATAAGGACAGTGAGAGCATTTGCACAAGAAAACAAAGAGATCGCAGCGTATAATACGAAAATAGAACACGTCTTACAACTGATGCAGAAAGAGGCAAAAGCACTGGGCTTGTTTTGGGGATTAGTAAGTAACCCTTATTTACATGGGAATAGTCATTCATGTGTGTAACTATTAATAAGTAATACACAATACGCTGGTTTCGAGATAAGTCGGAGTTATTTCCCTTTGGAGAACTCTCGTACATAATAAGGCGCAAAACAAGTTGCTTACATGTGGGGGTGGGACAAATTTTCATCATTGCATAAATGAATCTACTTAGTATCATGAGTATGTTTTCACGTGCAGTTTCATCACCCAAATTCTACTGATACACAAACTGAGTAAATTATAAGAATTCAGGGAGTAATGAAATATATGAAATTTTTATTATTTCACGTTATTTCGTTGCTCGTACGTATAATATCCAGGAAATTACTTGCAAATATGACATTGTTTTTATGTTTTCACTTTAGTAAAATATTTCTTTCGCTACTATTTTGTGCTTCCTACACATAAATATTGAAAGAGAGGCCACTTTAATACATTATATTATCTTCTTCACTGACTATGGATCCACTCTGTCCCACTTAGGTATTCAAAGTACGACTAAATGCACCTCCTACACAGAAGAGCTCTCATCTAGAAACTGGCGTATTGTATTGTACATAGTATTAGTGAATAGTCCACATACATAGATTTAGTATGTAACTCTTATACATTGTACATTTCTACTTACAGTGTATGATTAGTAAGAAATTTGATTATCATTAAAAACTAGAAAATATTTAAAGAATGAAACTGGAGATGATTGGTTTGACTGTTGTGACATTGAGATAATTGGTTTGATGTGACCTTGAGATGATTGGTTTGACTGTTGTGACCTTGAGGTGATTGCTTTAACTATATGACCTTGAGGCTTGAGATGATTGGTTTGTTGTGACTTTGAGATGGTTGGTTTGACTATGATATGACCTTGAATTTCATCAGGTATAATGACTATTTCTAGGAAGATTTGCTAAAAATGTGATATGACATTAGAAAGTTCTGACTGTTATTAAGATGGATAGATTGACATAAAAACAATTTTTCTATGTCTGTCATGCAGGTACATGTATTTAAAAAATGCAATTTTAGTGCTGCTAGAAGATAATTCAGGTTACTAATGTTGATAGGAATACTCGCTTGTGAAAGCATGAAAGAAATTCCACGGAAGTTGAGGTGTAATACACAGAAACACATTTTCTTGTTCATCATGTGTGAATGGATATGCTTACATTTCTACTTGAAAGCGTTTACGATTAAACTGGTTCTCTTTTCAGACTGGCTTTACTGGTAACCTGATCATCCTGTCTGTTCTGTACAGTGGGGGTATTATGATGCAGTCCTCCATGATTACAGTAGGAGAGTTATCATCCTTCCTTCTGTATGCTGCTTATGCTACTGTCTCATTGAGCGGTAAGTGGAGTGGTCTCATTAAGTGGTACATATGTAAGTGGAGTGGTCTCATTGTGGTAAGTGGAGTGGTCTCATTGAGTGGTAAGTAGAGCGGTCTCATTGAGTGGTAAGTGTAGCAGTCTCATTGAGTGGTAAGCAGAACAGACTTATTCTAACTGTTTACTTTTAGATCTATATAAAATGTCACTGTGAATAGCCACACCTGTAATTTTTACAGGTAAATATCCACTCTTGTAATTTTCACATGTAAATATATCACTAGTTTAAACTGACCCAGATTTCATGCTGCCTGAAAAATAAAATTTGATGCTAACAGTCATGTATGAATGTTCTTTTTAACCCTCAATCTTCTAAGATGAGAATGTCGACTGTACGATTTGATAAAGAGAACTGAAATAACATATGTTTCATCATCATTCACTACCTAAAACACCAAGTTTTGTTGTTTTCATGGTTGAACAAGACAATGAATTTCAGTTAGCGATGGAGTGGGTTTTTTTTACAGGAAAGAATAAGACTAGCTGTCAATGAATCTATGTGTCAATAAAAACTTTGATTCAAACAAAATCGAATGAAAGCACTGTCATGTAGTATACTTACCAGTCCCATTAAAATCAGCTCCTTGATCTGCCCCTTTGTTGCTGTCTGAGGATAAAGGAGTGGATCAAGGAACTGATTTTAATCAGATTGTATACTTAGAACACTATTCTTTGTAGGCATGACCTCATTTTAATCAGATTGTATACTTGGAACACTATTTTTTGTAGGCATGACCTCATTTTACAGTGAGCTAATGCGAGGAATAGGTGCTTCCTCCAGGATCTGGGAATTAACCGACAGAGTTCCAAACATCCCAATCACTGGTCAGTGGTCTTTTTCTCTGTTGTATATTCTCTAGAGGATATAAGCATTACATCACACGTGCAGATTCATTCATTTTGCATGTATTTTACTGAATGTTAATGCACCTTCTTTCATAAAGCAAGAATTGTTACACTATCAAATGATAACAAGATGTTTTTAATATTGTGTTACATGTATATACTATAGGATAACCTAAATGTTGATTAATTTTCCAGGCGGTTTGGTTCCTTATGCCCACACCTTTGGCAGCATTGAGTTTAAAAACATCATGTTCAGCTACCCTTCCCGTTCCGAGTCTTTGATATTTAATGATCTTAGTCTGACCGTCCCTCCGGGACAAATTACAGCGGTGGTCGGCTCCAGTGGATCAGGGAAATCCACACTCGGATCACTGTTGCTGCGGTTTTACGACCCACAGAAAGGTGAGCTGTCCCCCGGATACACTTACATGGAAATATACAGATATAAAATTGTACGCTGTATCATGTCTGAAAAAGGCAATACAAAGTACTATAAAGTCAGTAGTGGTATATTTCACTCTAGACTTCACGTTCATTGTCTTCTAACATACAAATCTTGTTAATATCTTGAACTCAATGGGACCGAGAAAAATTCTAACAATACAGTCTCATTAATCTCAAACTTGATGGGACCGAGAAAAAACATTGTGATATCCGAGAATTAGAGATATCAAGGATAAAATACTTAAACGAATAAGTGGTTAGGACTTCGGAATCACTTCAACATGTTCATGGTATCTGATATTTAGGTGGTCGACTGTACATGTAGATTTAGCCTCCATTGATGAAATGATAATTACTACATGCATGTATTTGAACATAATGTTATGGCAATATGCATTCCATTGCCCATCAGAACCAGAGTAATTATCCCTCAGAATGACAGCTCCAAGAAGCAGATTATTTTCATTCCCATGAAAATTCATGGTGTCCTCCATTAACATACACAAGGAGAACCAGCCTTAAACTGGTTATTTTTCTCTATCAGCAACAACATGTAAAATGGAAACAAATTTTAAAAGATCATTATTCATTTTTAGGCAGTGTATGTTTGGACGGCCATGATATAAAGACCCTCGATCCACACTGGCTCAGGAACCAGGTCGGTACAGTGAGCCAAGAACCGGTTCTGTTCTCCAGCACCATCGCCGAGAACATCATGTATGGGGCACCAGATGCGAACTCTGTTAGTCTGGCAGAGATCGAAAGTGCATCCCAAAAAGCAAATGCATACAACTTCATTAAGTCCTTTCCTAATGGATTTGATACCGTTGTTGGTGAAAAGGGACTCATGCTCTCAGGTAGTTATATAAGTGAGAAATTATTAGTTCCCTGCTGGCAAAGCCAAAAGGAATCACAAGCTTCTATTCTGTTGGTCAGTCCTTAATTTTTTGGACTTTTTCATCATGCTTTGTTTCTGGAAGCTGAATTTTGAAATATGATTTGCTATTGTTACAAATAAAGACCAGTCATATTTAATGGATTATTATGAGATTTACGGGACTTGTTCTGAATGTAATTTTCTGGACTTTACCCCACTGTGCTTTAACTTTAATAGGAAACTGAAAATTTAATTCAATATGTGGTCATTTTTAGCCGAGTTGTGTAGCAAATCTCGGCTTTTAAATTGGTGAAGGATGGGCGTCCAGTCGGGCGGGTGGGTGGTCGGTCGGCGTCCACAATTAGCTTGTCCGGTCTCTAACTTTCATACTTTTTGGTGCATCTTTATGAGACTTACATAATATGATCACATCCAAAAAAGGAAGGTTCCAATTTATTTTGAGGTCAAAGGTCACTATCACTAAATGCCATAGATTTGAGCTTGTCCGGTCTCTAACTTTCATACTCTTAGGGACATCTTTGTGAAACTGAGCTTGCCTCTAACTTTTATACATGTACTTGCTGGTGCATGTTTATCAAACTTCAAATCCTGATGACATTCAAGATTCATGTTGCTTTTGAAATCCAAAGGTCAAGGTCATTATCACACTAAATACCTATTGCGGCCATTCAAAGCTTCATACTTATAAACTATATTAAATACGTGCATGTTTTTATTTCGTGAATGCAAGCGTGCATAATTTTACAAACTGTAACTCGGCCATATGCATCTTTGATGCGTTTTAGCGATTTTTAAAATGAGGAGATACAGATGAAGTTTCACGTTTGTTAAAGTTGTCTCTTATAACAAAAATTGTAAATTAATAGTTTCATGCATGACTACACTTCTTTAATTCTTGTACTCTGTTTAATTTTCTGTATGTTTTCTTATTGTGTGAGTTCCATAGTAGAACCCCACCCCCACCCCCCAAAAAAATTCAGCTTCCATTGCTTTTTGATGATTATCCGTAAACTACTAACATAGGATTATTCTTGCAGATTATTATGCTATTTACACAAACAACATAAGTTAGGACTAATAGAGAACATTTATTGCTATGCAATACTTACAGAATGTGTGTTACTATATACATGCATTTACATCATTTGAAGTATTAAATTTGTAGTTTCCTATAGGATTACTAGCCTTGTAAGTGAATACTATGATGTATCATATATCTATAGGTGTCTCTATAACTATTACTATGGATACTATGATTTATATATATAGGTGTTTACTATAGCGATTACTATGGATACTGTGATTTATATTTATAGTTGTCTCTATAACTATTACTATGGATACTATGATTTATATTTATAGGTGTTTACTATAGTGATTACTATGGATACTATGATTTATATTTATAGGTGTTTACTATAACTATTACTATGGATACTATGATTTATATTTATAGGTGTTTACTATAACTATTACTATGGATACTATGATTTATATTTATAGGTCTTTACTATAACTATTACTATGGATACTATGATTTATATTTATAGGTGTTTACTATAACTATTACTATGGATACTATGATTTATATTTATAGGTCTTTACTATAGCGATTACTATGGATACTATGATTTATATTTATAGGTCTTTACTATAGCGATTACTATGGATACTATGATTTATATTTATAGGTCTTTACTATAACTATTACTATGGATACTATGATTTATATTTATAGGTCTTTACTATAGCGATTACTATGGATACTATGATTTATATTTATAGTTGTCTCTATAACTATTACTATGGATACTATGATTTATATTTATAGGTGTTTACTATAGTGATTACTATGGATACTATGATTTATATTTATAGGTCTTTACTATAGCGATTACTATAGATACTATGATTTATATTTATAGGTCTTTACTATAGCGATTACTATGGATACTATGATTTATATTTATAGGTGTTTACTATAACTATTACTATGGATACTATGATTTATATTTATAGGTCTTTACTATAGCGATTACTATGGATACTATGATTTATATTTATAGGTCTTTACTATAGTGATTACTATGGATACTATGATTTATATTTATAGGTCTTTACTATAGTGATTACTATAGATACTATGATTTATATTTATAGGTCTTTACTATAGCGATTACTATGGATACTATGATTTATATTTATAGGTCTTTACTATAACTATTACTATGGATACTATGATTTATATTTATAGGTGTTTACTATAGCGATTACTATGGATACTATGATTTATATTTATAGGTCTTTACTATAGTGATTACTATGGATACTATGATTTATATTTATAGGTCTTTACTATAACTATTACTATGGATACTATGATTTATATTTATAGGTCTTTACTATAGCGATTACTATGGATACTATGATTTATATTTATAGTTGTCTCTATAACTATTACTATGGATACTATGATTTATATTTATAGGTCTTTACTATAGTGATTACTATGGATACTATGATTTATATTTATAGGTCTTTACTATAGTGATTACTATGGATACTATGATTTATATTTATAGGTGTTTACTATAACTATTACTATGGATACTATGATTTATATTTATAGGTCTTTACTATAGCGATTACTATGGATACTATGATTTATATATATAGGTCTTTACTATAGCGATTACTATGGATACTATGATTTATATTTATAGGTGTTTACTATAACTATTACTATGGATACTGTGATTTATATTTATAGGTGTTTACTATAGCGATTACTATGGATACTATGATATATATTTATAGTTGTCTCTATAACTATTACTATGGATACTATGATATATATTTATAGGTGTTTACTATAACTATTACTATGGATACTATGATATATATTTATAGGTGGCCAAAGACAGAGAATAGCAATAGCAAGAGCAATCCTTAAGGTAAAAATCAGATATTTGTTTTACAACCCTGATCCTTTTTACATCCCTGATCATTTTTACATCCCTGATTGTTTTTACATTACTGATTGTTTTTACATCACTGATCGTTTTTACATCCCTGATTGTTTTTACACCCCTGATCGTTTTTACATCCCTGATTGTTTTTAAATCTCTGATTGTTTTTACACCCCTGATTGTATTAACATCACTGATTGTTTTTACAACCCTGATCGTTTTTACATCCCTGATTGTTTTTAAATCTCTGATTGTTTTTACACCCCTGATTGTATTAACATCACTGATCGTTTTTACATCCCTGATCGTTTTTACATCCCTGATTGTTTTTACACCCCTGATTGTTTTTACACCCCTGATTGTATTAACATCACTGATTGTTTTTACAACCCTGATTGGTTTTACATCCCTAATTGTTTTTAAATCTGTGATTGTTTTTACACCCCTGAATGTTTTAACACCCCTGATCGTTTTTACACCCCTGAATGTTTTTACAACCCTGATTGTAATTGTAAATTTTATCTTGTGTTAATCTCTTCTCTCCTCAGGACCCGAAGATTCTGCTGTTGGATGAAGCTACGAGGTGAGTTGGGCTGGTTGTTGAATTTTTCAAAAAAAAAAAATTAATTAAATTTCAACAATGCAAATATGCAGCAACTTCCAACAAATAGAAAGTAGTTTTTAATGTGATTTAAAAAAACATCTCATAATTTCTCAGTGAAAATTACATACCCGTTACCTCAGAGATACATTTATACAACGTGTATATATTTTCAGCTGCATATTTAATACCTTTTTATAGCAGTGATATAATAATCATTATATCAACGGAATGTTTTGTATTCTAAGAATACAATATTTTACAACACATTGTTAAGATTTTATTTTTATTAAATTCTATAATATATAATATTTATTGTTTTGTGATCAGTTATAACGTAATCATACTGTGGTGTAAATTTCTCCTTTCTTTTCTACTTTTATCAGTGCTTTAGATGCAGAGAGTGAATTTTTGGTGCAGGACGCTTTAGAGAAGTTAATGGTAGATAGGACGGTTATCACCATTGCTCACCGCCTCTCAACAATTAGATCCGCCAATCAGATTGCAGTTTTAGATCTCGGGGCTGTGGCTGAGCTTGGTTCTTACCAAGAACTTATGAAAATTTCGAATGGAATATTCCGTAAACTAGTGGAGAGACAAACTATCACTCACTGAGGAAAAATTATTTGTTGACTAGGTTTTTATTTATTTACAAAATAGAATTTATATACATGTACATGCATACTTAATATTATTGTTTTAATAAAGATGTTAGAAGGAAATTTTTATAGTTTGGAGATGTATGGGTGAGTAAGGCATTATATAAATCTAAACTTTTCTAAATTCTAGACAATTTTAGACTGCGTTATCTAGACCATTATGAAATTCAACTTTTGGTGAAATAATAGGACCTGCATTAAAGCATTTTAAGTGTTTACCACCGGATGTGTTAATATGATTTATTGTTTGTATATTGTTTTACATCTCTCTCAAGAATGTTTCACTCGTAATGGAGACGTCACCATTGCTGGTGAAGGACTGTAAAGTTAAGACCTATGCTCGGTCCTAAAGGCCTTTGAGCAGGGAGGGACCTTTATCGTGCCACACCTGCTGAAATGTCAGTTTATATCTAAAGATGGTCGATCAAGTAGTTCTAGTACATGTAGCTGGTTTCAACGATTTGAATTATTCAATCAAAACAAAAAACAAAATAAAAAAACCCAAACAAACCTGCTACAACTGTAATCACTTTTGACTACGTCTTGCGCTGTACCTGTATACAATATCCAGAATACACTGTAGTGTCGATGTTTTTGGCAAGCTTTACTTTGTAAATGTAGTTCAGCTTTAGAAAAGGAGAAACACAAAACTGTGTGACCGAAGGTCAGACATTATTCACTTCCTTTGGGCCTACAATGTTGTCCATTTTTTATTTCGACGGTAGCCCATTGGTAGAGCGTTTGCTTCGTAACCGAGAGGTCATAAGTTCGAATCCAGCTTGTGCCATGGCCGCCTCAAACCTAAGACATAAATTCACCAAACGTTCAGCATCACGGGTCTTTTGGATAGAAAATGGAAGTCTCGTATCGCAGCACACGTCACGTTAATGAACCTTCCCTGCTACAGCCCTGAGCGCTAAGCATAGGTTAGAATTTGTGGTACTTCACCTATAGCTGGTGGCGTCTCAATATGAGTGAAAAATTCTTGACGGGACGTAAAACAAACAATCACCCCTCTCCCCCTTTTTAATAACGAAGTTGAACTCGGCTGTTGGTTTGGTGAGGCGGGCGGGTGGTTGGGCATCAACAATTGGTTTCCGGATGATAACTCGAAAAGTTTACAATCTAATCAAATGAAACTTTGATATATTGTTGGGTACCAGGTAAGGAAGACCCCTATTGATTTTGGAGAAAAATGGTCAAAGGTCAAGTTCACAGTGACCGAAAATAGAATGAAAATTTCAGAAAAATTTGGTTTCCGGATGATAACTCCGAAAGTTTAAATCCGAATCAAGTGAAACTTTGATATATTGTTGGGTACCAGGTAAGGAAGACCCCTATTGATTTTGGAGAACAAAGGTCAAGGTCACAGTGACCGGATATAGAATGAAAATTTCAGAAAAATTTGGTTTCCGGATGATAACTCTGAAAGTTTAATTCCGAATCAAGTGATACTTAAAGATATTGTTATGTACCAGGTAAGGAAGACCCCTATTGATTTTGGAGAAAATAGGTCAAAGGTCAAGGTCACTGACCGAAAACAGATTTAAAATTTCAAAAAAATTTTGGTTTCCGGATGATAACTCGAAATTTTTTAATTTGAATCAAATGAAACTTGGATATATTGTTGGATACCAGCAAAGCAAGGCCCCTATTGATTTTGGAGAACAAAGGTCAGAGTCACAGTGACCGAATATAGATTGAAAACTTCAGACAAATATGGTTTCTGGACAGTAACTCGAAAAGTTTAAAACTGAAATTAGTTCTTCACAATTATAAATATGCCACATCATTCCTGGCTTTACAATGTGTCCCATGCAACTCGGCTCATGCACCCCTGGGTGTATATATTGATTTATTTATTTTTTTACTACAGTCTGTTTCGGATTTCGTTTAGCTGCCATTTCTTCAAACAGCAAACAGACATACATGTAGGTCTATACACAAACGGACATACATGTAGGTCTATACACAAACGGACATATATGTAGGTCTATACACAAACGGACATACATGTAAGTCTATACACAAACAGACATACATGTAGGTCTATACACATACATTGTGTGTGTGGATACTGTACTAACGTTCTGGTACAGACTTGTTTACAGATAACGTCCGTCATCATTCTACTGTTGGTTACGCACTATAATGATTTTTGCCATCTCATTCTACATCGATTCCTCCAGTGATTGAATAATCCTTGTGGTTAATGCACACTCGGGAAAGATCAACACTGTGGATAAGACATTACGGTAAAACTAACAGTATTCTAGCCGTTATTGAAGATCGTTCATTAAAAGGTCGAGCAATTTGATTTCATTCATATGTCTGACATTTATGTAGAAAGTTTGACGGACAGGTAAATTAGGAAGGACAGCAGTTCCGGAAGTGTGACAGACGTCATACATGTAGCAATGGTTAATTACGTCATATACACTCCTAACTTGCTACAATATCAAATTGATACGCACTTCACACATTTTAAAGCAAAGACAATAAATACAGTCTCCATTGATTGTTAATTACAAGAGTGAAATTGAACGGGTATCTATTTGTCACCTATAGGGCTTAGTATACGTTGTCTTGCTGCGTCGTTGGTTTATTACTGATGTCTGACCGTCACGTGACCGGTATATCGCGTGCTTGGCCGTCGTTTGACTTTTGTTGTTGATCGTTCTGTGACATTCACTGACTGACATGCGACATTTATTGACCGGCCTCAGATATTGGGGATTAATGTTCCGTTGGTTAATCGTTTTATGAGAAGAATGTGTTATTTGCCAATGTCATGAATCAGAAATTGAAGGATGAACAGTAAGGGTCTTATGGAATTTGGCATATGCGGGTCATATTGGATGGACATGACCAATGGAAAAAACAACACAAACTTAGTCTGGAGATGACCAATGGGAAATAACAGACTTAGGCCGGACATGACTAATGGGAAATAACAACACAAACTTAGGCTGGACATGACCAATGGGAAATAACAGACTTAAAGGCTGGGCATGACTAATGGGAAATAACAACACAAACTTAGGCGGGGTATGACCAATGGGAAATAACAACACAAACTTAGGTTGGGCATGACCAATGGGAAATAACCGACTTAGGCTGGGTATGACTAATGGGAAATAACAACACAAACTTAGGCTAGACATGACCAATGGGAAATAACAGACTTAGGCTGGGCATGACTAATGGGAAATAACAACACAAACTTAGGCTGGGTATGACCAATGGGAAATAACAACACAAACTTAGGATGGACATGACCAAAGGGAAATAACAGACTTAGGCTGGACATGACTAATGGGAAATAACAACACAAACTTAGGCTGGGCATGACCAATGGGAAATAACAACATAAACTTAGGCTGGGTATGACCAATGGGAAATAACAACACAAACTTAGGCTGGGTATGACCAATGGGAAATAACAACACAAACTTAGGCTGGGCATGACCAATGGGAAATAACAACATAAACTTAGGCTGGGTATGACCAATGGGAAATAACAACACAAACTTAGGTTGGGCATGACCAATGGGAAATAACAGACTTAGGCTGGGTATGACTAATGGGAAATAACAACACAAACTTAGGCTAGACATGACCAATGGGAAATAACAGACTTAGGCTGGGCATGACTAATGGGAAATAACAACACAAACTTAGGCTGGGTATGACCAATGGGAAATAACAACACAAACTTAGGATGGACATGACCAAAGGGAAATAACAGACTTAGGCTGGGCATGACTAATGGGAAATAACAACACAAACTTAGGATGGACATGACCAAAGGGAAATAACAGACTTAGGCTGGACATGACTAATGGGAAATAACAACACAAACTTAGGCTAGACATGACCAATGGGAAATAACAGACTTAGGCTGGGCATGACTAATGGGAAATAACAACACAAACTTAGGCTGGACATGACCAATGGGAAATAACAGACTTAGGTTGGGCATGACTAATGGGAAATAACAACACAAACTTAGGCTGGGTATGACCAATGGGAAATAACAACACAAACTTAGGTTGGGCATGACCAATGGGAAATAACAGACTTAGGCTGGGTATGACTAATGGGAAATAACAACACAAACTTAGGCTAGACATGACCAATGGGAAATAACAACACAAACTTAGGATGGACATGACCAAAGGGAAATAACAGACTTAGGCTGGGCATGACTAATGGGAAATAACAACACAAACTTAGGATGGACATGACCAAAGGGAAATAACAGACTTAGGCTGGACATGACTAATGGGAAATAACAACACAAACTTAGGCTAGACATGACCAATGGGAAATAACAGACTTAGGCTGGGCATGACTAATGGGAAATAACAACACAAACTTAGGCTGGACATGACCAATGGGAAATAACAGACTTAGGCTGGGCATGACTAATGGGAAATAACAACACAAACTTAGGCTGGGTATGACCAATGGGAAATAACAACACAAACTTAGGCGGGTATGACCAATGGGAAATAACAACACAAACTTAGGCTGGGCATGACCAATGGGAAATAACAACATAAACTTAGGCTGGGTATGACCAATGGGAAATAACAACACAAACTTAGGCTGGGCATGACCAATGGGAAATAACAACATAAACTTAGGAATGACATATTATCGTTCTACTTTTTTCCCTCACGATGAACTGATTATATGCTGAATTGATACGAATGGTGTTTTACTGTTAAGAGGGCTGAACATATGGGGGCAGTTTTAGATACATTCAGGTTAACGTAACACCATTTATAAAGTTTGTTTAACAAGATTTTTTTCTTATCTTTGCAGTCCTATAAATGACAACACATGGACATGTAAAGACAGGCAGTCATCATTATATTGATGTGAGTCAATCAATGCTCAATGTTCTAGTCGTCCCATCATGTACAGAGTGTCACAAGAAACATTCATTCATTTCATTCACTACCTTCTTATTGCACTTTAAACGACTCAGAAAATATGGATGACATCTGAAAAAGTACGATTGTGTGCCTTATCCATACTCATAAACTGATAATCTATATTTCCTATCTGTGTTTGAAAATAAAAAAAGTCACATATTTTTACAAACTGTGCTCATAATAATCTTTAGATCTGTAATTATCCATCGAGTTAATTCGGGGTTAATATTTTCTAGCGACAGGTGGAAGACGTGCAATAGATATGTCGCATAATCTTAAATAATGTGCATGTAGTATCTATATAAAGGTGGAGAAATTCAGAGGTATCGGTAATATATATGATTTTATATTCATAATATGTTAATGATAATATTTCATATAAATTATTTTATTTTGTCATATTTACATCCGATAAACACTTTAGTCATATTGAAACATCCGATAAACACTTTAGTCATATTGAAACATCCGATAAACACTTAGTCATATTGAAACACCTGGTAAACACTTTAGTCATATTGAAACACCCGGTAAACACTTAGTTGTATTGAATCATTCGATAAACAATTAGTCATATTTACATCCGATAAATACTTAGTCATATTGAAACATCTGGTAAACACTTAGTCATATTGAAACATCTGGTAAACAGTTAGTTTTGAGCCATGATTTGATTCTGTCGATCTTGGTGATAAATAGTCTAGCTGATTACCCTGGAATGTCACCCGCTCTTTGACATATTGTTTATTTCCTTGTCGTCTGCGATTCGTCTTTTGTTCCCCTCGTGACTTGCACGTTACTACTTTCTCAAACGTTTGAACAATACTGTCTTGTTCATCCTTACATGTGCAATGTATAGGAGAGGTGAAGATAACGAACAGTGATCAAATCTCATAGCTCCTATCATAAGCAATACAAAATAGAGAGTTGGGCAAACACAGACCCCTGGATGTACATACCAGAAATGGGATCCATTTGCTTAACTCCTTTAAGGGTATTTTTAATGCCCTGATTACATCTGACAATCCAATAGATAACTGACTGAGCTATATTTTTAATGTGAGAACTTGAACAAAATTCTGCTTTTGCAAATTGTTCGAAATTTGCAGTATTTCATTTATATAGTAATTATTTTTGAAGAAAGTTAGCAGTTTATATCAAATATGCCCATTTTAAGTTTTTGAGGTAATTTCACCTTTAAGTGACGTCGTACATATACCATTATGAGTTCAAAGTAAAGGACACTTTAAAATTATTGATTTCCTTTAGATATAGTTTAATCTAAATTAATAATGAAATAACAAATATATAAGCTGCCCCCTATTTAAAGGTGTCAGACATGCATAAACAGAATTGCATGTCAACTTTAGAAAATCGCACATTTACGTTGAATACCAAGATGAAAATACATAAAACTGGTTAGGATGATAAAAGTACAGTCTGAAAATGCTTTTAAATATGAATATGTATAAATTGGTTATCAGGAATAGACAAACGCTGGAGAAAATACCAGCATAGGAGTTATTGCCCTTGGCATCAGAATATTATAGATCCTTGATTGTTTATAGAAAATCTAAAATATTTTCAGTATCTTGTAGTTTACCTTTTTATTATTATTATTATTGTTCCCAGTGATTGATTTCCTATTAAAGACATGTTTCTATTATGCACAAAGTTTAATTAATTAAAGATTTTGAATAAATTTATGGCAACACATGAAGGTGGAGTTACCTTAAAATATTTTTTTATCAACAAAAGAAATGGATGCATGCATGTTTAATGATTCCACTTTTTGAGATAAAGCAAACCTACACGTGTTGATTTGTAAAAGATTTATTTAATTATTCTCTAAGAAGTAAAATAATTCCTAAAATGTTTAATCAATACCAAAGCTTTTTAAAATGTCCAAATTCTTATTACATTGAATTTGTAAGATTACACGGGAGTGAAGCAAAAATGGAGGAATGATTAAAAGTGGGTTTTTCAAAGTAAAATGTATTTTTGATCATTCATTTTAACAAATTTCTTGGCTAGCAAAGTATTATCTTCTCGGGTTAGATCCTCGAGAATATTGATACCGTATTTCTTGTTTTACAGCAATAATCACTAATATTCGTGGGGGCCTAATTTTAGTTGCATTCGCTGTATTTTCTCCGATCACGAGGAATCCAAGATATAGTAATCGCACAATGATCACAGTTTACAAGAACAATCAAATATACAACCAGGATTCCATAAAGAACAGTTTGTTGCAAGAAAATCTTGAGACTGTTGTTTATAATAAATAAGGGATAAATATGATTGACACTCGGCTTTTCATTACAAAAGCATGTCATCTGTCATAACTTCTTCAACAGTACATGCAACTTTTAAAACAAAAATTACGTTATAAAAGCATTGAATGAGTTTTTGATTTTTGATAGAATCGATGAAGTTTTTTTGTATAGATGAAGTTTTATTTCAAATTATTTACAATAAACAAAAATATAATCTGGACAATTCATTCCATGAAAGTTCACGTTATTGCACCATTAAATTGTTGGGGTACCATCCGTTAATTAGTTCACCCTTTCTCTGGGTTCGCTTCGTTTGCCTCGTCTATAGTCATCCTGTTGGCCCTAGTAACGGGAGCTGCATGGATAATAATGTCCTCTAATTGCTCTTGAGTCAAACTAAAGGGAGACAAATCGTGATCCGACATTTGTCGCCGGAGAATTTTTTGATGGCGAGTCCTTGCGTTCATGATAGGTTGATCGGAACGCGTCACGCCGTCTTCATTATTTATCGTAGGAAGTTCTTGTAAGGTGATAATTTGATGGTCTGAAGATGACGTAGAGGGGATTTCGTGTTGAATCTGTTGCACCGGGATTCTTTGCACATGCGCGTTCGTTGGTGGTTTGTGAGAGGCGTTGGTGTGTGTGTTGTCGCGCTGTTTTGCGGGTGATGCTGGGGGCTTGACACGCTGTTCCTCTGTTTTGTCTGGTTCACGTTTCTCGTTATCCGTTTCTTTGATCTTGTAGAATTCATCTACATAAAGATAAATGAACCAGTGTATTGTATCTGATCTTTACCATAGGGAGTGACTGTACGCTCCTGGCAGTCTAGACGAGGTACATAGAGTCTGCATCATCTACTACTCAACACAATCCAATACAGTTCTATGCATTTGCTAAATATGAGTTAAGAATTCCTTTGCCTTAAAATTCATATCCAACAATTTTATAAACTTCTCACTTTTGTTGTGTTTTCTGCTATGACAATACATTGTACTTGATATAAAATAATTTGTGCACCTACATGTAATATGATAGTAAACCATGTTACAACAGTATAAAATCACGCATTTACTATAGTGATGAGTAAGTGTGAACTTCCACGAACCATTTCAAATTTACCGTATAACATGGTCTACCAATTAAATCATCCTTGTACTTTAAATATAATGACGTGTAAGACCTTCCTTGTCAAACCATTTCATTGTACAAAGACAACGTCATCTAAACTAATTAAGGCATCACATTACAAATGAGACTAGAATATTAGCATTCAGACGGAACTGTTTTACTTTCAAATTCGTGTTTTTGGTCCCGTCAAACTTAAAATTTTGCTTTAACGTACCAATAAGCTTTAAACCTTTCTCGGTTGATTGATTGATTAATTGTATATTGTTTGACGTCCCTTGCTAGAATTTGTCACTCATGGAGACGTCAACATTGCCGGTGCAGAGCTGCAAAATTTAGGCCTATTCTCGGCGTTTATGGCCTTCGAGCAGTGAGGGATCTTTATCGTGCCACACCTGTTGTGACGCGGTACCTCGGCTTTTGTGGTATCATCCGAAGGACCGCCCCATTTAGTCGCCTCTTACGACAAGTAAGGGGTACTGAGCACCTATTCTAACCCGGATCATTTCAAATAATTTGTCTTTAATCAAATATTTATGTACATGAAATCAAAAGAGAGTCAATTTCTTAATTTTACTAAAATTTAGTGGAAATGCTTGGAATGTTCAGAAAACAAAAACAGCATTGCACAAGCAAAATAGATCTGTTCTATCATTCGATATTGTATATAAACTTAAGGAGGGAACAATAATAGCATTGCGCCTGCTATTCAATCCTGTTCATTAGTGTAATGTGTTTTGCATGAATAAAATATTTCTTACAATAAATAGAGCCCCTATCATCTATTATAGTTCTTTACTTTTGATGATTGTGTAAATATTTTCTCTACTTCATTATCATATAAAAAAGTTGTGGACACTCGTTCCCATCGATTTTGTAAAGCGATAATCTTAGATAAACATTTAAATGTTGTACTAGGCTGTTCTTGAGAGACGCTGATCCCTAGGATAGGAAATACAACTACACGCCACATCTATAATGCAACTTTGGTGAATCTTGAGATATGTTGATGAATGACTATGCCTCTTGGTTGTATTGGTTTATTTTATGAGTATTTTCTTTACACACCTTAATGATATGTTTCATATCTCATTCAGTATTATATTGCTTCGCTTGGACGTAATGGTTTTTTAACACACAATGTTTGGTTAATTTGTCCAAGATTTACATCAATTTACATGTAATTAGAAAAATACATGGATGGAAAAGAGATAAAGAAGCAGTGAGCTCAGTGCCCGTGTATAAGCACAATGTCCGTCTATAAGAGAGACGGAGAATTAACTTGCACAGTGCCCGTCTATAAGGGAGATAATTAACTTGCACAGTGCCCGTCTATAAGAGAGAGAATTAACTAGCACAGTGCCCGTCTATAAGATAGAGAATTAGCTAGCACAGTGTCCGTCTATAAGACAGACAGAAAATTAACTTGCACAGTGCCCGTCTATAAGGGAGATAATTAACTTGCACAGTGCCCGTCTATAAGAGAGAGAATTAACTTACACAGTGTCCGTCTATAAGAGAATTAGCTAGCACAGTGTCCGTCTATAAGACAGACAGAAAATTAACTTGCGCAGGGTCCGTCTATAAGATAGAGAATTAACTATAAGAGAGAGAATTAACTAGCACAGTGCCCGTCTATAAGATAGAGAATTAACTATAAGAGAGAGAATTAACTAGCACAGTGCCCGTCTATAAGATAGAGAATTAACTATAAGAGAGAGAATTAACTAGCACAGTGTCTGTCTATGAGAGAGATAATTAACTAGCACAGTGCCGTCTATAAGATAGAGAATTAACTAACAGAGTGTTCGTCTATAAGACAGAAAATTAACTTGCGCAGTGCCCGTCTATAAGACATCTCTAGAATAAATGAGTAGTTCCTGTCTATAACAGAGACAGGGAACCAGTGAATATTACATTGTATACCTGAGTAGGAGAGGAACAATGTCCCCCAAACGATACTCCAAATCCAGCCGAGGAGGAAGAAGATGGTGGTGAACAGCTGAAGAAACGCTACCCAGCAATTGACCAGCACCACCTTGGACTTGGTGTTGTCCTTTAGCCTCATTTTGGAGCCACATAGGACACTGAGACCGGCCAGGAACGTGCCTGTTAAGGGAAATAAGGAATTCATTACATCTGTTACGATGCTACACTTTATCTTGAAAATAATAAAAAAAACAATATTATATTCATTAAAACAGAAAGAAAAATGAACCATGCAAACAAAAATCAAGCATACAAAAAACCTGTATGCAAGATGGTCAATTTAGAACAGGTGGAAGAGGTAGGGTTTTTTGGGGGTTTTTTTAAAAAAAAATTTATTTTAATTTTTTTTTTTTAACAAATTCGTTCCCCAAGAAATGAATTTCTTTCCCACGAAATAAAATTCACTCCCACGCGTCATAATTCGTTCCCTCAAAATAAAATTCGTTCCTACGTTGTTTGTGAATTAAGAGCAGGCTCTATTCATTAACTGCCAATAACCCATGTCTGTGGGTAAATCATGGTGGCCGGTTTAGGACAGGAGGAAGTTATTTTCTAAATATAGATTCGTTCTCACGAAATGAAATTCGTTCCCTCGAAATAAGATTCGATCCAAAGAAATAGAATTCGGGCCAACGAACTTTGTTTGAAATTAAGAGCAGCCTATATGTTTACATAATATATTAACTTCCATTTCCAGTGAGTAAATCAATAACAAAACATAAACAAAGCTGTTACAAACTATACATATGTCATGTCTTGTAATTATCCACAATAAATCTGTAGCAAGTTTAGTAAATTTAGTTTATATATATATATACAAAGCACTAAAATGACCGACGACACGAACAACCAGATTGTCAAATTTTCGGGACGACCCTTCCCTTCTTCAGGACTACATATCAAAAACTACATATAAATACATCCAGCACCACAACCACACCAATCCACAAACGCACCCACAACGCAGATTGCAGGTTTTTTGGTCTTTAGGCTTACCAATCAATGTCAAAAGTGGAGCGAATTAGGACATGCCTTATTCGCCCAAAGAGCTGGATCAGCTCTTTGGACGAATAAGGCATGTCCTAATTCGCTCCACTTTTAACATTGATTGGCTGATCCAGCTCTTTGGACAAATAAGACATGTCCTAATTCGCTCCACTTTTAACATTGATTGGCTGATCCAGCTCTTTGGACAAATAAGACATGTCCTAATTCGCTCCACTTTTAACATTGATTGGCTGATCCAGCTCTTTGGACGAATAAGGCATGTCCTAATTCGCTCCACTTTTAACATTGATTGGCTGATCCAGCTCTTTGGACAAATAAGACATGTCCTAATTCGCTCCACTTTTGACATTGATTGGTAAGCCTAAAGACCAAAAAACTTGCAGTCTGCGTTGTGGGTGCGTTTGTGGATTGGTGTGGTTGTGGTGCTGGATGTATTTATATGTACAATAATGTAGTTTTTGATATGTAGTCCTGAAGAAAGGACGAGTCGTCCCGAAAATTTGACAATCTGGTTGTTCGTGTCGTTGGTCATTTTAGTGCTTTGTATAATTTTTTGTATTTGACCTTGTATCCATGTTGTGGATCCGACACTTTGAGGTATCGGGTGTTGTTGGAACTTTAGTGCTTATATATATATATATATATATATATATATATATATATATATATATATATATATATTCATTTATATATATTCATTTATTCAAGATTCTCTTTAAAATGCATGCACACAAATTATTTGTCTATATAATATTGAGGTTGCAGCCGGTGAACTTAAACTAAAGGCCCTGTTTTGTCAGCGGAAAAAAAGCATTACAGTTTAGAAAAGAGACACACATAGAACATTGGTTACTTTCTTCTGATAAGAGCAGACAAGAACATGGTCACGAGCTCCACGCTAAGGGCTATTTTACTGATATATAGATGTTATGCCCTATGATGCTTCAAAGGTTAATGGCAAAATAGTTTCAGATTTGATTTTTATATGGACTAGTGATTTAGTGAATTTCACAAGCTTCGTGGAAACGAATATCATTTCGAGAGAACGAATTTATTTCGAGAGAACGAATTCTATTTCGTGGGAACGAATTTTATTTCGCGGGAATGAATATTATATCATAGGAACGAATATATCCTTAACCAGCCACCGCAAGAATGACGTGTATTCCCATCATACAGAAATTATTTCCTTTTCATGTAGTAACCATCTAAATAATTTGTACTTATGTAAATAATGCACATGCATAATGTTATATACCAATATTAGAACATCTATCAATATTTTCGTTACCATGCATGTACTTGTGCTGTTGTTTTTAAATGATGATTGATTATTCATTACGATGGATTTACTGTATCATGTTCAAAAACACACTAATTCAACGTAGCTGCTGTTACAATTTTCTCGTTAATTTATCTCTTTCTGAGAAAAAAAAATCGAACAGTCATCACTCTTACATGTATGATATTAAAATCTTGTACATTTCAAACACATTTCTATATATCATACAAATAAGAATGGTATTAAAAATGGAATGTTCTTGTAGTTAATACGACAGGATCAGATAGATGTTTTCACTAGTTTTAAGGGGTTCTCTCTATGAACAGTATGTAAAAATCGATACAAATAGTCATGTATAAATGTATATCACAAGAATTCTTTCGTGAACAAGTTGTTTAACACGCTGGGCACCCGTTGCTAGTAGATTTGGCTCCACAGGACGTGAGATCAACCCCGAGTAGTGGAAGAAGTGGGTATCCATATATATACATATATACATACATACATACATATATACATACGAACATGATAAGTCGTAATAACGAGATACTAAGTTGTAATAAGGAGATAATAACTCGTACGTACATGTATGAGAAACACTAAGTCGTACGAACGACATAATAAGTCGTTATTACGAGATACTAAGTCGTAATAACGAGATGATATGTCGTAATAACGAGATACTAAGTCGTAATAACGAGATAATATGTCGTAATAACGAGATACTAAGTTGTACGTACGACATAATAAGTCGTAATAACGAGATAATAAGTCATACGAACGAGATACTAAGTCGTGATAACGAGATACTAAGAAGTAATAACGAGATAATAAGTCGTACGAACGAGATACTAAGTCGTAACAATGATATACTAAGTCCTAATTACGAGATAATAAGTCGTATGAACGAGATACTAAGTCGTAATAACGAGATACTAAGTCGTAATAACGAGATAATAAGTCGTACGAACAAGATACTAAGTCGTAACAATGATATACTAAGTCCTAATTACGAGATAATAAGTCGTATGAACGAGATACTAAGTCGTAATAACGAGATTACGAGATAATAAGTCGTCATTACGACATAATTAAGCCTTATGAATGACATAATTTCACCAAACAACAAACATGGACGGTGTAGAAACAGTTGACGTGCTTGTGAAGTTTTATTTCAAGATAGGATTTAACCACAAAGAAATGTTGCAGTCGCTCGCTTTTTATAATGGGATTGTGATTAGTGTTAGAAGCTTGAGACATCTTTTGGCAAAAAGTGGGTTTGTTTCACCGCAAGGGTTATTCGAATATTCTTGCTGTGGCTATGTTTACAACGGAACAAGTTGACAAATCAGGTCAGTTACAAGGATATAAACTGTTACACTTGAAGTGTATCAAGAATGGTTTTGTTGTGAATCAGGAGAGTGTTCGATTGTTGCTTCAAGTTATTGGTCCAGAGTGCGTTGAAACAAGACAGCGAAACAGACTTCAGAGGCGAAAATACATATGCAGTGGACCAGATTTTGTATAGCACGAAGACTCTTATGATAAATTGAAGCCATACGGATTTTGCATAAACGGTTGATATTGATAATTTTAGCTTGAAAATCACCGGAAGTTTACATGAATTAACATAAACCTTCAAGTTATCTGTAACGTGCATGTACTCATTTATCTCTCGTCCAGGATTTTTTTTTACATTGTAAACAATGAAACAATGTAACAAAAGTGTTTACTAGTATATGTAATAAAGAATGTGTTTCTTCTGGTTCGGTTGCCTGCATACATTATATAGCTCCTAATCGTATAAAGTATACATGAAATGTTTTGGGATCTGTATATAGTGAATTCATTTCTGGCACACTACGATGCCTCAACAGCCTTGTTTACGAAAATTCCTAAGATTCTTCTTCAAAAAGTTCCTAGGACATATCTGAAATCTAGGGAGACTTTAAGGTCATTTTTAGACAAACTTTGGATGTAAATCAAAGCTATCTTAGGAATATCCTACACTAAGGCGTCTTAAAAGTAATTATGACATAAAGATACGCAACGTTTTAAAACGAGGTGTAAAATGATAGTGTGTGTCATAATTATACACTGTAGTTATAATAACTAAAAGAATAATGATTTCTATGTAAAAAGAGCGAAGGGAAATACAATTTTATAATTCAAATATAGTTTAAATCAATATATATATATATATATATAGAGAGAGAGAGAGAGAGAGAGAGAGAGTCAAAAATCAAATCCAGTACTCAAACTTTTATCTAATCTATTTATAGAAAAAAGTTTGAGTACTGTACTTGATTTTTGACTTTTTTCTACCCCGATACCAAGAAAAAAGAATTGATTGAATATATATATATATATATATATATATATATATATATATATATATATGTGGGGGGGGAGGGTGTATATGTGTGTATATTTAGTATCTTTAAATCGAGTTCCATTTGATCATTCGGAATTCTTAAAACGGAGTGCAAATTAAGTCCTCTCTGAAACTCTTATTCATTGACTTTGGACTTTGACAGAGGACTCAGAGGTCGTGGTTTATACAAACTTAATATTTCATGATACGGTATAATGAAGACACTGCATGTCTTGTAAATTATGGAACAATTGTTCTTGAGAACCAACCTATTTTTACTGTTCTCTGCACATCTTTCTTTTGACAGAAGTGTGACACTTCAGTTGAACAAATTAGATTCCACTCAACCTACACGTATGAATGTTTTGTGCCAGGTTTGGTTGAAAATTGGCCCTTTGGTTCTAAATAAGTTTAAAATTATAAAGTTTACAGATGGACAGATAGACATAAATAAATGGACACCAGACAACAGGTGATCCAAAAAGTTTTTAGCTTCAAATGAGCTCAAAACTAATGAAGACATTGTTCCTGTTCAGCAAGAAGCATTGATCTAGTTTTCTTTGATTAACTCCCATGAGTACAATCTGAAATTTGAATTACATGACCTTGACCTAGACACCTTGAAATTCATAATACCTGTCAGAACATAAAAGTACTTTGTGTCAAGCATATTGTCACAGTCTCAGGAATATCTCTTGAGAAAGTTTTATAATCTTGATAAAGACCTAGGTGCAAGATCATAAGCAAACCAAGTATAAGCTTGATGTTTTCTGTCATTGTAAAAAATTTCAATCCAGAATATGACTGTAATCAAATTCTAGGACCTTGACCTTGATAAAAATTAGAATTGGTAAAAACTTCATAGTAAATCTATAACTTATTATCATACAAGATTTTATGAAAAGCAAGAGTTACTACTGCCTCTTGGTTATATGTCTATGCACGGTATAAAAATTCCAATGAACATGCTCTCCATCAAAGTTTGGAAAAATTACAAATGCTTTAAATTATAGTCTCAAAAGTATTCAGTTTTCCTTTGGAGACATAGGGAATGAAGGTCAGGACAATGCTAAATTCTTGCTCTGTACTGGTATAGTCAAAAACCCTACTCTTTGAATATGTAGCTTTTACTATACATGTATGTAAAAGACTAAAGTGTTCACGAGTGTATTTTTTATGCTTATTATCTCGTTATTACGGTTTATTATCTCGTTATTACGGTTTATTATCTCGTTATTACGACTTAGTATCTCGTTATAACGACTTATTATCTCGTTATTACGGTTTATTATCTCGTTTTTACGACTTAGTATCTCGTAATAACGACTTATTATGTCGTTCGTACGGCTTATTATCTCGTTATTACGACTTAGTATCTCGTAATAACGACTTATGTCGTTCGTACGACTTAGTGTTTCTCGTACGTACAAGTTATTATCTCGTTCGTACGACTTATCATCTCGTAAATACAACTTATTATCTCGTTGTAACGACTTATTATGTCGTACGTACAACTTAGTATATGTCGTTTATACGATTTATTATCTCGTAATTACGACTTATTATGTAGTTCGTACGACTTAGTATCTCGTACGTACGACATATTATCTCGTAATAAAGACTTATTATATCGTACGTACAACTTAGTATCTCGTACGTACGACATAGCAAAAAATTATATCAATTGGCAGCAATACGCTTCCGTAGTTTAACGTCCCTCTCGAGAATATTTTACTCTTATGGAGACGTCAACATTGTCGGTGTCAAGGGGCTGCAAAATTTAGGCCTATGCTCGGCGCTTATGGCCTTTTGGCAGGGAGAGATCTTTATCGTGCCACACCTGCTGTGACACGGGACCTCGGTTTTTGCGGTCTCATCCAAAGGACCGCCCCATTTAGTCGCCTCTTACGACAAACAGGGGTACTGAGGACCTATTCTAACCCGGATCCACATGGGACTCTTTATCGATCTATAAAAAGTATTATATCATTACTGATCTATAAAAAATATTATACTGTTACTGATTTATAAAACATTATTATACCGTTACTGATCTATAAAAATTTTTATATCATTACTGATCTATAAAACATTATTATACCGTTACTGATCTATAAAAAAAAATTTATATCATTACTGATTTATAAAACGTTATCATACCATTGCTGTTTTATTAAAAGTCCCTAGTGTTTTAACTGATCTATAAATGTCCCTACAACATGATCTGCAATTTATAATCAAAGCACGTGTACTTTTGGAAGGGGAAGTTTTTAAGCATTATATCAAAGGAATTTCGCTCTTTTCTTGATTTAATATTGATTTATTTTCACTTAATTTGCGCATTTAATATTGGTTCAATATTTTGTTGCGTTCGTTTATAAGACTCGGGCGTCTTGTGTAGTACGTCTTAACCTTCAACCCCTTTATACAGCGATGACCTCGTCCAAATAATGGTAGAATAATAATGACCGTTTCATAAAGCTCATATCTGAAGTTTAAACTGAAAATAAAACCCCATACCCCTGTTTCATATGATGCTGTTTACATTAAACTAAACAGATTTTTCTGATTGGAATTGAGATTTGAATATAGTACTATATACATGTAACGTTTCTGGGTTCGTTTTGGGATTCGGCTATTCTACCTGAATAGATCAGCAAAACATATTTCTCAATCTCAGATTTAAATTACAAGTATTTACATAATAATCACTTCGTTTCTCTGTAGCGCACGCACTTAGCGCCTTAAGCGTATGCCCTTTTCAGGGACTAAAGCGCACGCGCCTGTCGGGGACTATTTTAAAGCGTTCTAGCTTTACTTCAGTATACAAGCCACCTAAACAGTATATATTTATATACTCAAAGTCTCGAAAGCCTATTTCAAGCAAGTAAGACTTTATTTAGTTTATACCTACAAAACCTTATTCTTTTCTGGCTACCTTTCACCCCTGCCGTCAGACACTGAATACTCATCATCGCGATTGTTTCGGCTTATATAGTACCCAGGTATCACGTGACCTCCGAGAACATAAGGGAAAATGACGAATGTGAAACCGGAAGTTATCACAACGTCACTACAGGGAACGAAGGGATATTTTGATCTCGATTACGACTTTGCTTCATACATATTGTTTTAGTGGATAATATCCCTGCTATGTGTATGTATCAAAAGATATGATGCGGTTAATTCAAGAGTCCCTTGCAATACAAATCCATGAAGGCTATGATCTATTTCAGTCTTCCCGTGCGGATCAGGGTTAGAATAAGTCCTCAGTAGCCCTTGTTTGTCATAAGAGGCGACTAAAATGGAGACGGTCCTTCGTACGAGACTGCAAAAACCGAGGCCTCGGGCCACACTAACTGTGACACGATAAAGAACCCTCTCTGCTCAAAGGCCGTAAGCTCCGAGCATAGGCCTAAATTTCACAGCCCTTCACCGGCAATAGTGGCGTCTCAATATGAGTGGAAAATTCTCAAGAGGGACGTTAAACAACATAAAATCAATCAATCTATAAGAGTTCTTAAGGCTATTATCCATGATCTCTAAATGTCTCTACCTCATGAAAGCGATTCTGCTTTCTATTTTGCTTTATTTAGAGAACAGTAAAGATTTAAAAATGTCCAGGTGTTTTATCAAAAGCTTAGTAGATACTCAGAATAAAAATGCCACTTTATTTAGCTTTTCTCCTGTGTTCATGACTGTTTCCATTCTTAAGTTTCTGCTTAATTAAAACTGCAACGGTTACCACTTTCTAGATAAATCATTGACCTTAAAACAAGAGTCCTTGATACGGATAATCAAATTACAGAATAAACACCAGGGAATTTTCTAGCATTTAAAGAAAAAAAAAATTATATATCAAAGTAATAATGATGGTTTTTTAAAAAAAAAAAATCAATATTATTGATTTGTTGTCACTAAATTTGCTCAGTTAACACTGGTTCGTTGCATGTAAATATATATAGACTACTATATGTAGAGGCTCGGGCGTGTTCTGTAGTATAATTAACGTTCCATCCACCAGCTCTTCCACACAGTACCTAGATCTGACCGTTTCATATAATACTCGTGAAAGTTAAAGTTGAAGTTTTTCTTATTTTGAAGAAAACAGTCTATGTCTCTGTTTCCTATGGTGCTATTTACATTTAAACGAAATAAATCTTTCTGTTTTAGAATTGAGTTCTATGTTTGAGTTTTATAGTTTTATACCGTTGCTATATCTTTTATGCATTAAAGAAAAGTTAAGGTGTGATGCGGCTCACACAAAAGTCCCTTGCAATATATTCATGCGCGCTGTGCCCGATGACTTAGAAAGTTGAACTCCCAAAAATGAAAGGAGCATGCCGCACACTTAGTAATGTCTTATAACCTATAACTTTGCAAAATTACCATCTACTATTATACAGACAGCTATTCTGAGAGTACTGCTCAAGCGATATTGCTTATAAATTGTACAATATCATTTTAACTCTCATTGCATTAGCGGGAAACAAATTCTATGTATTGGGTATATATGCCGAATACAGTTCTGTATTAATTATTATGAAAGTTTAACAACAAATCCGTAAAGCGACATAATTGTCAGGTATTGTTGACAAATTGACAGCCGGAGAGGAAAGATGAATTTCATTTTGTTTGCCTAAATACATGGAAGTACTCTTTTTCAGAATAGGAAACCAAGGCAAATGGAGTTATATAGCATATGAACAACGTTAAACCAAATCACACGTAAATATATTTACATCTACCTATACATAATATTATATAATACTGTTGGAAATATTTCAAAACGTTCAGCCCCCAGCTACATGTATGAAATACATATGCGTGAAACAAAATCATTTAACGCCTCAATTTTAGGATGAAAGGTGAAGATAACGAACAGTGATCAATCTCATAACTCCTATAAGCAATACAAAATAGATAGTTGGGCAAACACGGACCCTTGGACACACCAGAGGTGGGATTAGGTGCCTAGGAGGAGTAAGCATCCCCTGTCGACCGGTCACACCCGTCGTGAGCCCTATATCCTGATCAGGCAAACGGAGTTATCCGTAGTCAAAATCAGTTTCATTGGAAAGACATTCAAACTTGCTATTCATTTTATCAAATTTTCTTCCCTCTAGCTCTAGGAAACATAAATTTAAAAACCAATATTCAAACCTCGTTGATGTTGAAAGAAAAGGTATTTGATTTTTTTTCTTTAGTTTAATGCTGAACTTTGTAGATTTGTGAATATTTTGGACCTTGTGTTGAGGATATGACGGTAAAATATCTCTAATCGTGTTCGTTATAAGAAGACAAACATTTTTGATTTACGAGTCGTAAGATACAACAAACATCACGAGGGCGATGAAGACTGACCTTGTACTTGAAACGAACGTCAACACGAGAGGGAACACGGCACGATTTGAGCTGAAAATTTACACGAGAGATGCAGAGCTCACAATTTTTTTGTTATTTGTGTTCAGTATGTATGGTTTTGTTGAGGGCCTGTATGTATTTTAATTTGATTTACAGAAAAAATTCTATTTCATAACGTGTGCGTCTTGGGAATTATGCTACCCCAACGATCCCAATACTTGTGATATAGGACATTCGTATTATTACTGTACCTCATTCAAAACAAAGCTGTGACTGTGTACAGTATATTCATTGATTGAAATAAAAAGCTAACGTCCCCCAGATAATACTATTGTTTGTTTAGCAGGTCCATTGTCATCTCGATAAATATTTCATTAAAATTTCAAGGACAGACAATAACGAAATCTAATCGAACACGAGTCTTTCCCTTTCGATGACGCCACAGTACCAATATTTTTCTTGTTTATTATCATCTTTGATACACAATACAGTAACTCTTGAATCGATTAATCTTGAGATCCAATAATGACAGAGTTAACAAGGATCGCAGAGACTTAAAATTCTTACAGACAGTCATGTAATTCGCAGCAAATGAATATGTTTATGATATTGATTTGCTTGTTTGAAAGTTCCTAGAAAGAGAATTTGCAGTATCCATAAAATTACTGTTCAAAAACATTACCTAAGCAACTATCAGATCTCTTAATTGTGCATCATGAAAAGGACTTCTTCAGTTTGTCCATGCAATGTCACGTGCAACAGAACAATGACAGGACTATATAGGGAGGAGGTAAAGACAACATACTGATAAAGAATTTCGGAAAGGAAGTAGGAAAGACGAGTTGAATGAATTTGATGATAATTTCAAGGCCTACTGAATCCCCATCAAATCACCAGTATTGAATTAAAATTATTCTTTACCTTTTGCCCACACACAAACATCTATGTATCGATTGGCAAGTTTAAAAGACCCTTGTGCTTTTTCAGTGATAAAAAGTCCTCTACGATCAACAAAAGATGAAGTATGTGTACACTGTAGGTATATGTTACTGATGTGTATACTGTATATGTTACTGATGTGTACACTGTATATGTTACTGATGTGTACACTGTATATGTTACTGATGTGTACACTGTATATGTTACTGATGTGTACACTGTGTATGTTACTGATGTGTACACTGTATATGTTACTGATGTGAACACTGTATATGTTACTGATGTGTATACTGTATATGTTATTGATGTGTACACTGTGTATGTTACTGATGTGTACACTGTGTATGTTACTGATGTGTACACTGTATATGTTACTGATGTGTTTTATGTCTATGTTACTGATGTGTATACTGTATATGTTACTGATGTGTTTTATGTGTATGTTACTGATGTGTATACTGTATATGTTACTGATGTGTACACTGTATATGTTACTGATGTGTACACTGTATATGTTACTGATGTGTATTCTGTATATGTTACTGATGTGTACACTGTATATGTTACTGATGTGTACACTGTATATGTTACTGATGTGTACACTGTATATGTTACTGATGTGTACACTGTGTATGTTACTGATGTGTACACTGTATATGTTACTGATGTGTACACTGTAGGTATATGTTATTGATGTGTACACTGTATATGTTACTGATGTGTACACTGTATATGTTACTGATGTGTATACTGTATATGTTACTGATGTGTACACTGTAGGTATATGTTACTGATGTGTACACTGTATATGTTACTGATGTGTACACTGTATGTGTTACTGATGTGTACACTGTATATGTTACTGAAATGTATACTGTATATGTTACTGATGTGTTTTATGTGTTTGTTACTGATGTGTAAACTGTATATGTTACTGATGTGTACACTGTATATGTTACTGATGTGTACACTGTATATGTTACTGATGTGTATACTGTATATGTTACTGATATGTACACTGTATATGTTACTGATGTGTACACTGTATATGTTACTGATATGTACACTGTATATGTTACTGATGTGTATACTGTATATGTTACTGATGTGTACACTGTAGGTATATGTTACTGATGTGTACACTGTATATGTTACTGATGTGTATACTGTATATGTTACTGATGTGTATACTGTATATGTTACTGATGTGTATACTGTATATGTTACTGATGTGTACACTGTATATGTTACTGATGTGTACACTGTATATGTTACTGATGTGTATACTGTATATGTTACTGATGTGTACACTGTATATGTTACTGATGTGTACACTGTATATGTTACTGATGTGTACACTGTATATGTTACTGATGTGTATACTGTATATGTTACTGATGTGTTTTATGTATATGTTACTGATGTGTACACTGTATATGTTACTGATGTGTACACTGTATATGTTACTGATGTGTACACTGTATATGTTACTGATGTGTACACTGTATATGTTACTGATGTGTACACTGTATATGTTACTGATGTGTACACTGTGTATGTTACTGATGTGTTTTATGTATATGTTACTGATGTGTACACTGTATATGTTACTGATGTGTACACTGTATATGTTACTGATGTGTACACTGTATATGTTACTGATGTGTACACTGTGTATGTTACTGATGTGTTTTATGTATATGTTACTGATGTGTACACTGTATATGTTACTGATGTGTACACTGTATATGTTACTGATGTGTATACTGTATATGTTACTGATGTGTTTTATGTATATGTTACTGATGTGTACACTGTATATGTTACTGATGTGTACACTGTATATGTTACTGATGTGTACACTGTATATGTTACTGATGTGTACACTGTATATGTTACTGATGTGTACACTGTATATGTTACTGATGTGTATACTGTATATGTTACTGATGTGTACACTGTAGGTACATGTTACTGATGTGTACACTGTAGGTATATGTTGCTAACACTGTAAATACATGTATGTTGCTATCTCATATTGTGCAGTGTGCCAGCGGATCAGCTATTACAGTTCACTACGCTATGTTTAAAGAAAAACGTTATCCATTTCTATAACCACACTACTAAATTATGTTACGTTATCCATTTCTATATAACCACACAATAAATTCTGTTTTGTATTATTTTCGTTCAGTCATAAATGTTTTGAATCATACGGCTAGCTCAGCATGTATTTTACTGACTGCTGAATATCAATATATTTTGGTTAAGTCTTGCGATGGATTTGGGAGATTGGAGTGGATGTTTGATAAGCTCGAAACTTAAGAGCTGTTACCTTTCAATCATTCAATATTAAAATAAAACTCAGTCAATTCAAAAACATCTGTATATCAAATTAAACTGAACATATTGAAAGTTGAAAAGAGGCTTATGTGGTTTGTATCAACCATACAATACGGAGGAAAAAAATCAAATGAAGACTTCAAACTCCCAATTTCCTCGGTTACCGTGACATTAACTATTTTTAGTACGTCCGAAGAATCTCAAAAAATGTATGCTCTCCACCTCTCCATTAATCTGCTATTAAAGCGATACATCACTATTTCCTTAAAGCTGTCGCGATTCCCAATGATACGAGAAGTGGAAATACTGGGCTGTGCTTTTAGCCCGCTAAGACGTCAGCAACAAGACATGTTTGTTGTTTTTTCTCCGTCTGTAATTAATCTCAATCTCTATTACGATCAGAGAACAGGGTCCAGGCATTGTGTGGGATGCCCACTGTTGATACTGCTCGGGTAATAAGGTGCAGATCTATCAAGATGATGGCTACTACGGATAAAACAACAGGGGAATTGTTTATTCTGTGGTATGTTAATTGGCCTGTATTTCACCTACAACTTCAATGTGATTTATTTATACACCATGGATAATATTATTCTTCATTTCATAACAACATTCCCTCGGCGGGTGCACCTACAACGCTTTCAGTAATTGGTCCTTCAACAGGAGTATTATCACGATATATTTTATTTTACCGAAGCTAAAGAGTCCGTAGATCCTATGAGTTTTTGGTTATTGGCAAGATAAGCCCTTCATTCAGCATGGAATCATTTTAAATATGCAATTATTCCAGCATCAAATTTAACTCAATGATGAGATGATGGTGATGTCCAGATCTCCAATCATTGACAGTAAGGGCTGAGGGATTATATTGCTTACAGTAATAATATAGATCTAAGAACACGTGTACTGAATGATGAGGGTATGGGGTCATGAGATTATAATTATTACAGCAAAAGCAAGCGCAACGAGCTCTTGAGATCAGGACAGAGAAAATTCGAATTACATATACGTTTAAAGAATTTTTGTAGTCGAAAAAGAAGAAATCACATAATCCTAATGATCGTCCTTTTCTATAACTCACAAAGACCTGAGATTATAGAGTTACACGCCTTACCTCGATTTTATCTAAGTCTTACTTAAATAATTCCCTGCACATTGGAAATGACTACAGGCCAATGGATGTATAACGAAATATTTTTTTTTTTTATATTTTTTTTTTTTAAACATACACACAGTATATATATACATACATTCTGCAAAGAAACTTGTACAAAATGTTTAGAAGAACTATCAAAGGTATATGTATATATTATTTTCTGAGAGAGAGAGAGAGAGAGAGAGAGAGAGAGAGAGAGAGAGAGAGAGAGAGAGATGAGTTCAGTCATTATTTAATATATTTTAAAAGGGTACATAAATATTGAAATTTATAAACAAGATAATTTTCAAACAAAAAACAAAAAAAATAAACAACAACAGCAAACAAACACTCAATGAAATAATTGATTCCAGCGGTTCCAGCAGGTGTCAAACAAATCTTTTTCACCATTTTTATATGCAATATGTCTTTGAGTTTCATAAAATGTGTTCATTAGCGATATCGCAACATTTACATTCAGTGTCTTCCCTTTACACCTCATAGTATAGATATAATATTTCAGCCAAAGAACAAGATTATTTTGTATAGTTTTCTTTTCATCCAAAAATCCAAAAATAAAATTATTTTTTGTTATTGATATTTGAAGATTGGTCTTATGTTCAAAACAAACTTCAAATTCTCTTAAGAAATGCTGAACACTATCACATTCCCAAAACAAATGTTCAATTGTTTCTTCTTCTATCTGACAGAATGTACAATTCTTATCATCTCTAATTTTGATTTTGAATAAGTATGAGTTTGAAGCTAAAATTTTGTTCAGAATTCTGTATTGAAACCACTGCAGTTTACAATTACTTGTAACTTTAAAGGGCAGTCTGAAGATCATTTTCCATTCTGTGTCATTTAATTCAAATATTTCATTCCACTTTCTTTTACCAGTAGGTTCTGTGCAGTTTTGATTGAGAAGAGTATAAAATTGTCTTGATTTTTTGCATCGTAGAAGAGTGTATATACTCGACATAATCAGAGGGTTTGTTAATTTAATTAATTTTTTATCAAACTTGACTTTTTTCATCCATGCTTTAATAGCATTTATGACACTCATATATTCTAAAAAATTGATTTTTACTTTTGGATAAATGTTACAGAAAGATTCATAAGTCAGGAACAAACCCTCTTCATCAATAAGGTCATTAAGGTATTTAATATTATTGAGAAACATGGATTTATTAAGAAATGCTTTCCCACCCACAAGAAAGTTAGAATTGTAAAATATTGGAGTATCTACTGTTACTGTAAATGAATTTTGTTTAAGCTGTAGCTCAATCCAAGAATCAAATACATCAACCCAAAATTTGTTTTTCAGCGATGTCTTAATGTTTTTTATGTATTCTATTCCACATGTAGTAACTTTATTAAGATTTAAATTTGGTATAAAATTATGTAAACCCCTATCTGAAAAAAGGAGTTGTCTCATCCAAAACAATTTTAAAGAGGCTATAAAAGCCTTTACATTGATCATTTTTAACCCACCATCCTCATATTGCTTTACGATTACCTCTTTTTTAATTCTATGTTGAGAATGGCTCCACAAGAAAGAAAAGAATAGTTTATCTAATTCTTTACAATAGCTGTCATCAGGATTTGGAATTGCCATAAAAATATGATTTAATAGAGGCAAGACTAGAGTTTTGATAACAGTAATTTTTCCTATTGGTGTCAAATGTCTTTTCTCCCATTGATTTAAGATTGATTTTATTCTGCTTAGCTTTGGCTGATAATTTAGTTTTGACATGTTCTGTAATTCTACATCAAAATTAATTCCAAGTAGAGTAAACTTACAAGTCCCCCAATTCAGATGAAAGTCTTTAGAAAGGGTATCCTGACTATATTTTTTTGATCCAATCCATACTGTATTGGTTTTTGAAAAATTAACTTTTAGTCCTGACATTTCAGAAAAGTGTCGCAATACTTTTATTGTTTCTAGAAGAGATTCCTTGCTACCATCAAGTATAATTGATGTATCATCGGCTAGTTGTGAAATTTTCTTTTCATTGTTATTTATAGTTATACCTTTAATACTTTTATTTTCTCTTATTTGTATAGCTAAAATTTCTGCGCAAAGAAGAAAAATATAAGGTGATAAAGGATCACCTTGTCTACATCCTCTTTGAATGTTGAAAGATGCCGAGAGATTGCCACCTTGGTTAATAGTAGATATGATGTTATGATAGAATAATTTCACCCATTCATGAATATCAGGTCCAAACTTAAAATAAGTTAAGGTCTTTTGTATAAAATTCCATGAGAGGGTATCAAAGGCTTTCTCAAAGTCAATAAGTAGTAAAAGACCTGGGATTTCTTCTTCTTCAGTATACTGCATAATATCATAAATTAGTCGAGTATTTTCTCCTATATACCTATTAGAAATGAAGCCAGTTTGATCAGGATTGATAAGTTTATCCAAGTAAATCTTTAATCTATTTGCAATGGTACCAGAAGCTATTTTATATATAGTGTTCAGAAGTGTAATTGGACGCCAGTTTTTAAGATAGTGTCTTGGTTTGTCTCCTTTAGGTAAAAGTGTAATAATTCCATGTCTCTGTGTTATTGACAGAGTGCCATTTTCATATGCATAGTTGATAGACCTTACAACAAATGTACCAAGGTATTTCCAAAAAACCTTAAAAAAACTCAGCTGAGAACCCATCAGAGCCTGGTGATTTATTTGCTTTCATTTTACTTAGTGTTGTAGAAGCCTCCTTCAATGTAATTTTACCTTCTAAAAGCATAGATTCCTCTCTGGATAACTAGGGAATATCCTCATACTTTAATTCCGAATTTAAGTCAACTATGTTTATTTCCTGGTTAGGTATTGAATATAAATTGTCATAAAATTGCTTTGTTTCATCCAATATTTCAAACTGGTCTTGAATTATCTCCCCACTATCTTTTATAAGTTTGGGAATTATCTTACTAGTAAAATTTCTTGATTCTAAACTACAAAAATAATGTGTTGGTTTTTCTCCTTCTTCTGTCCATTTTGCTCTGCTTCTTACATATATTCCTTGAAGTCTATGGTTTCTGAGTTTTTCCAGGTTTTGTTGTTTTTCATTTAGTTCCTCTATATTGTGTTCAGAACTATTTTGTTCTAAAACCTTAATTTCTTCTATTAATTTTTTTTCTTCTTTCACTTGTTTATTTTTTATATATGCAGAGTAAGAAATGCTTTTTCCTCTTATTTCCATAAGTAAAGTTTCTAGGAATAACTGATCGTTAATTGTGAAACATACATCTTCATCTGACACTGTATATAACGAAATATAACATTGATCATAACCGGGGCAAGACGTTAAATGTGACGTCACGGTATTTGACGTTATCATGAAGTGGTGGATCTAATTTAGGAGTTTTGTGCAACAGCAATTTTCCCCATCTGCATCTGAAAATAGCAATAACTCACATTGAGTCCTTACTCAGTCCTAGGACCAGGTGATGCAAAACATGTTGACCATCACTGTTACGCGCTTTACGTTTAGTTTAGCATGCAGCACAAGATGATCGATTCCCGTCGAGACTTTTTCACTCGAAAGGAGACGTTACCAGCTGTAGGTGAAGTACCACAACTTTAGACCTGTATGCTTAGCGCACAGGGTCGTAGCAGTGAGGGTTCTTTATAGTGTCAACGCCTGCCGCTACATGGGAGCAATCACAACCTATGTTTACATCTTAGGCTTGACGTGGCCATGGCACGAGCGGGTTTCGACCTCACGACCTCCCGGTTACGAAGCGAACGCTCTACCACTGCGCTGCCGCGACCGGTGATGAACAAGATGAAAATCAACTATGCCACTTACTATGACAGAGAAACAGCGTAGTAATACCTATGAGAATATGTAACTGTTGCTTGGCATCAAATCATGATCACCATAATCAATTCTTCATGTATCCTTAATACACGGGGTGGAAAAAGTTCCCCTGGGAAAATTTTCTGGAGCCTTTCATTTACATGTATATGTAGCCGCGCTCCATCTAGTAACGGCATCACTCTCAATTCCTAGCAGCATTAGTGTTGAAAATGACACGTTCCAGACTAGATTAAACTTCTATTTATAAAAGAAAACTAATATGTACTGTCATTGTAATGGAAATTTTCAAACATTCAGAAACCGCACTAATTCTAGTGGAATCACGCAAGTTTTTCCCCCCCATTTTAAAGTTGAAATAAAGGCCTGGGCCACGTTTTACAACAACAAAAAAATAATTCCTAAAACCAAAATCTTCTCTTGGAATTCTTTTTTTCTGTGTTCCGATTAAATTGTGATTTTAATGTGAATAAGAAGAGTTTAGTTCTGTTATTTATATAAGTATAATCTCACAAAATGAATTAAGTTGACGAGTTCTTAGAACTAGGTACATGTAACATTTTTAGTCTTAGTTGTAAGTTCTTTTGTAAAACAGGACCATGTATTGTACAAATTTCACGTTTAATTTTGGTGTTTTCAGTTTTAAAAGGATTTATCACCAAATATACGATCTTCGTGAACTTCCTACGCTTTGGAAAAGGCTAAAAATGTTGACGAGAAATTGAAATGTCGGGGATAATGAAAAGATTCTTAGAATTCACTGTTCATTCAAACAAATGGAGGGGTTGACATATAGGATTTTATGTCAAACTAATAATATGCACACTTGTCACGAAATAAACAGGAATTAATGTGCAATAAATCAGGATAGGAAATTGTTGTTCGGAATATTTTTATTTTTAGGAAAATAGCTATTGATTAGGCATACTACTAAGTTCCCGCTCCTTCAATAATTAAACATCCAAGGATTGGTGCTCAGGGATCCGTCGTGTCTAGTTTTTTGCCTTTGTGTATATTATGAATAAAACTTCTGTTCATTCACCGTAAGCAACAAATTGATGTCTTATGTAAACACTGCGGGCATTAGTAAAGAGTCTTCGAATTCAATACTTAGTTTACTTTATCGCTTAAAGGTGATTTTAAAGATTTCTTCCAAAAGGGAATAAAGTTAAAAGAAAATTGCCGTAGATTTTACACTACGGAAACTGAGAATTTGGGAACATAACACAAAAACATGTCAATCCTTTCTCTTCTACAACGTACTGTATAATGTATCCATGTTATTGAGAACGTACTGTAGAAGGTATCCATGTTATTAGAACGCACTGTAGAAGGTATCCATGTTATATAGAACACACTGTAGAAGGTGTACAAGTTATTTAGAACGTACTGTAGAAGGTATTCATGTTATTTAGAACGTACTGTAGAAGGTATCCATGTTATTTAGAATTACTGTAGAAGGTGTACATGTTATTTAGAACATACTGTAGAAGGTATCCATGTTATTTAGAACGTACTGTAGAAGGTATACATGCTATTGAGATCGCACTATAGAAGGTATTCATGTTATTTTTTTAAAAGAACGTACTATATTAGATCCAGGAACTGTGTATCGTGTTTCTTGACGTTTTAACACTGAGATCAGTTCTAGTGAGATTACAAAACCCATCAACAACAACCAAAAACCCATCAACAACAACCAAAAAACCCATCAACAACAACCAAAAATCCCACCAACAACAACCAAAAAACCCACCAACAACAACCAAAAAACCCACCAACAACAACCAAAAAAACCCATCAACAACAACCAAAAAACCCATCAACAACAACCAAAAAAAAAAAGAAGCAACGAACGCACGGACAATGCTAAGAATCGTATTACTTGGAACATTATCTTTTCAGATATCCTAAGTTGAAAATGCGCACTGGCCTGCATTTCTCAAAATAAACTTTGACTTAATTCTAAAACTTTACTAAATTTTTGATTGCTCAAATAGAGGAAAACTGAAACTTAAGTTTGAGATTTTTTTCTCGAGAAATCCAAACCTAGTTCTGCTTCAGAGACGAGGTACAGGTAGAGGCGAACCCGGTACCTTTGCATTACTCGTTATAGTTGATCTAAGTGCTGAGTTACCCCGGGCGTTGTACAAAGTAATGTAATATTACTACAATATGAATGTTAAACCTGTTTCCAAAATCATACAAGAACTCTTCATATCGAAAAAAATTATAATTCTAGCGAAAATGTCAGATTGATTGATTGGTTGAACATATATATTGTTTAACGTCTCTCTCGAAAATCTTTCACTCATATGGAGACGTCACCATTAGTGGTGAAGGGCTGTAAAAATTTATACCCATGTTCGGCGCTTATGGCCATTGAGCAGGGAGGGATTATTATCGTGCCACACCTGCTGTGACACGGGACCTCGGTTTTTACGGTCTCATCAGAAGGACACGATCCTTCCATTGAAGAAACTTGATCACGAACACGTTGTGGTTGAAAATGGCACAGTAGTTCTGGAGAAGTTGAAAATGTAAATAGTCAACGGACGACAGGTATACATTGATTAGAGAAGGTCACTTGAGCTCTTGGCTTGGATGAGCTAAAATTACAGATGAAACAGCTCGGTGGTTCTACGTAATAAGCATTGATTAGTTTGGAGAAAAGATATTTTCTGTACAGAAATTGATGAAAAAAGAGATCTAAGTCGCAAAAAGCGAGTCCTCTTTCCGAAACCAACAGAGATATTGCTTATTTTCTTAAATAGTAACGAGAGAAGATTTTCTCTCTCGATATATTGGAAAAGCAATAAATCTTTCATGGAAAGAGATACATCTTAGTTAAAACAACCTTGTAGAGAAATACATGCATGTATTTCCAATTTGATCATTTATCCATTACTCTACAAAAGAAGTATCATATATGAATGTACATGTATGTATCGTGATAATACTCCTGCTGAAGGACCAATTGTGGCCTACTTTATCGATTTCCAAAGATTCACCAAAATAAAACTCGCTATCTTTTAAAAGTACATCTGTATACATTATATAAATAAACGAATACGTGGCCACCAATCTTTTATCCACCAAAGTTAATAGAATACCTCGTAAACCCAAATCCGCCGTGTCCCACTAAAACAATAGCTATACGGTATGTCATCAATCTTATTCAAAATATTAATCGTGGGTTTTACTCCAGTAAGTCAAATTATTCATAAAAGTTTTATTCATAGTAAATTATAATATCAAAGTTTTATTCAAAGTAAATAATTCTTTAAAACTTTTGATATCGTAAACTATGATTTACTTATATTTGTTACAGTCATTAATGTCCAAAATTTGTTTATATGATAATTGTGTAAGGCCATCGGATATTGGTGCCTATGGCCAGTTTAACCCCACGTGTAACGTTAAGGTGGTGCTGGGGAGTGTTTCTTCATACTACTTAAGTTAACCACATCCATTAACATTATGATCTTACAATTGACCACAAATGACACTATTTAAAGTCTATTTACGCTATTGCAGTTTATAACCAAAGATCCTGTACAAAGTAATTATATCAACGGCAATGTTTAAAGCGCATGACTTCATTAAAAATGATGGGTCATTTTGTATAGACCTGACCCCTGGAGTGAGAAACTTCCGTATACAATAAATGTCTGACCCCTGAAGTAAGAAACTTCCGTATTCAAGAAATGACTGACCCCCGGGGTAAGAAACTTCCGTATTCAACAAATGTCTGACCCCCGGAGTGTGAAACTTCCGTATTCAATAAATGACTGACCCCGGAGTGAGAAACTTATGTATTCAACAAAGGTCTGACCCCCGGAGTGAGAAACTTCCCTATTCAACAAATGTCTGACCCCTGGAGCTAGTGTGAAACTTCCGTATTCAACAAATGACTGACCCGGAGTGAGAAACTTATGTATTCAACAAAGGTCTAACCCCCGGAGTGAGATACCTCCGTATTCAACAAAATATATGACCTCCAGAGTGAGAAACTTCTGTATTCAACGAATGTCTGACCCCCGGAGTAAGAAACTTCTGTATACAATAAATGACTGACCCCTGAGTGAGAAACTTCCGTACTCAATAAATGTCTGACCCCCGGAGTAAGAAACTTCTGTATGCAATAAATGACTGACCCCTGAGTGAGAAACTTCCGTACTCAATAAATGTCTGACCCCCGGAGTAAGAAACTTCCGTATACAATAAATATCTAGCCCCCGGAGTAAGAAACTTCCGTATGCAATAAATGGCTGACCCCCGAGTGAAAAAATTCCGCATTCAATAAATTCTGACCCCGGAGTGAGAGACTTCGTATACAACAAATGTAGCTTATTTGTTGATGAACTATAAACCCATGAAGAGCAATACCTTTGCAGGTGTTGATTTGACGTTTTAGTACATTTTTAAAATGAAAATTTGTTTGCATCTTTGGAGTACTAAGAATGACTAGAACATATTTTATTACAGTGTATCTTGTAGCAATTTCGTACATTAATCAAATATTGATGATGTTGAAACGAATAATTTCAGTAGTTTTCATATTGTTATCGGTTTTATTGTGTAATTTATATACTTTCAGTATAGAGTTTTGACAACAATTCCCTATTTTATTGTAATATCGCGGACTCCACTCTAGACACACTGTATGGTAATAAAGCGGATACGAAGGGCCTACGTGAATACATTTGTTCTATACCAATTGATAGGTCCTTATAGTTTGTAAAATATGAGCGATGATTGTTACAGCACTTCCTCAATCAGGAAATCACCATAACATCTTATATTCCATTCCAATCATTATAAACGCAATATTCCATTAGTGGGATTCATAACTAGGCTGATCTGTCACAAACACATCACCGATACCCTTAATTTGTTGTGGGAACAATAGATAGCAATATGGAACATAAAGGATAGGCCAAACGAACAATGTTATTAAGTTGAAAAGAAAGAGGGTATATGGCAAATTTGGTTATCATATTTCATTCGTATCCAATTTTGACGGCAGACATAAACGCCGTATGATCAAGGGATATGCATACGAAGGAGTGGTAATAAATTAGAGAGTTTAAAATAGAGGGAAGGCTGAGAGCGAAAAATCATTTTGCTAAATAGTGTACCATTAAAACGTTTGTGGAAAACATGCATACACTTCGCCATTAATTATAAACAGTGTCCTGTATTAAATGTAGTTTTTCTAAGCTGTGACCGGGCGCGGTAGTTCTGCGGTGTGATTGATTGATTGTATCTTGTTTAACGTCTCTCTCGATAATTTTTCACTCATATGGAGACGTCACCAAAATCGGTGAAGGGCTTCAAATTTAGGCCTTTGCTCGGCGCTTACGGCCATTGAGCAGTGAAGGCTCTTTAGCGTGACACACCTACTGTGACACGGGACGTCTGTTTTTAAGGTCATTTCCGAGGACCCGTGACATTCACATCTGATGCCGAGCGTTTGGTGATGGAACTGCCACTACCTGTTTTAACGACATAGGTCTGTCGCGGCCGGGATTTGAACACCGGTCTTCCGCATGCGGGGCTAACGTTCTAACCTCTAGACCACCGCGGCGGTATACCGGGCGCGGTAGTTCTGCGGTGTGACCGGGCGCGGAAGTTCTGATGTGGTATGACCGGGCGAGGTCACACTTTGGCATTTAGAAGTGTGAATATCACGGGTAATTCTGATGTGACCTTAAAAACGGACGTCGCGGAGGCGTTGGCATATTAAGAACCTCAGCGTCATGGCCCCAGACGCTAAGCTTCTAGTACTTCACATACAGTTGGTGACGTTTCAATATGAGTGAAAAAATTGTCGAAGAAACGTAATTTAACAAACAAACCTCAGCTGTGATTGTACATAGAATTTATTTACAGCATTATTATCGTCTTCCATGGAAGACTGTATATATAGTTGAAGTATTATAAGGTCTTTGGATAATGCACTTCCTCTCCTTTGTGATTGGTTGAAATTCTGTTCAACATAAGGGAGATATAATTTGCTGATGATCTAATTTACGTACAACTTAACAATTCTACAAGATTTTCAATCTTATAAAAATAGAGAAAACGAAGAGAAGAAAATTGCAATATAATGAAACTGACACTATTATCAATAGCAAATGTCAAAAACGATTCTATAATTCAACAAATAACAGAAACGGTCTTTTTTGCGCGCAAATCTTGAAATTGTTCTCAGCTATTTAGTATTTTTTGTTTCTTGCTGTGTGAAAAATAAATATCATTTTATCAAACATACTGAACATCTGCTTTTCACTGCTTTCTTGAGATTGAGAAGAAACAATGCTTTCTAATTTAGTACAAATGTCAAGTCTACTTCAAGGTCATACCAGAAAAATTATAATACAGTAGTTTCTAGCAGGTGTTTTTAAAATCTTATAGGCCTATGAGATTCACCATTTTAGAAAATTTTGATTACATGTATGTGGTCATATGATAAAATTTTAAAAATATAAATACATGTATTTAAAGTAATCATTAAAAGTATATGATACATTTATACCAGTTTACTGTATAAGGTTGTTCCTAAAGACGACAAACTTTTTTAAAAAAGCTATACTTTCTTCAAGATATCCCTCGTCAAATTTGTGTCGCATCGAATCTTCAACTGCGCACACATTGATTTGAGAGTGTATTTTTTCTTCAGTTTTCATATTTCATCATACCCAGGTACTCATTAGAATAAAGATGAAAGGGGTGTTTAAGTCTTTAATGAAATTTGAACAGTTCCTGAAGTAAACAAAATCTTGACTTCTTAAAAGACATTCCACGAAGCATCATACAAAGTCAAACACGTTCTGCAAACAAATTTCATAATCAAATTAAACCAATTTATGTTTATTTCTATCAAACGTTAATCAAGGTTTAGAAACATCTACTTGGACTTGCTATGCAGGGATTTAATGTGGCGCTTTTGATACACACAGAAACTAATGAAGAAACATCCTACTCGTAATTTAAAAGGCAAATCAGAATAACCTAATTATGAGACCAAAATAACAATTTGTCCCCCCCCCCCCCTTCCCCGAGTCTTGTAGTATTCACTTATTCATCGTAATGACATATCGCCACAGGCACTTGTTTCTGTAAATGACTTATGACCTCTGTATACTAATAACAACACACAGGCACTTGTTTCTGTAAATGACTTATGACCTCTGTATACTAATAACAACACAAGGTAACTAGCTTCAAATGACACCCCTGAGAATGTCGGCCTTTTGAGCTTCCAGGGAATATGCTATGTAAATGTATTTACTACCGTTGTATTGTACAATCATTCAACTTAAAAACCATGTATGACATGACTGCATTCATTGCCCCTTATCGCCGAAAACTGCAACAAAACATGGATTTTCCGTTTTATACCACGAAGTGTTATGTACTGATACCGCACAGAATGAAAATTGTATATTCGTTGTGTTGAAAAATAAAGTCTCATTGGTTTATTATCACAATAAATTGATACGATGTTTATTACCAAAAAATCTTGAACATATTGCTTTGTTAACAAAATAAAAATTTTGAATTGAAGACGCTGTACGCTATTTTTAGTTACTCAAAAAAAACCAAAGCTGTTCGTACGTTTCGGAATTTTACATGTCATCAGAAGATAGAAGCGAAGACCTCCCGAGTGGAGATTTAAAAATATTTTCGTGTCGGAATCATTTCTGATGAAGATAATAATGAAATTATGACTTACTGTAAAAACAACTTCGTTAACTAGTATGAGAAATATTTCTGCCAATTGCATGTTTCATACAGATCTATGGAAAGTCAGAGAAAATACAGATAAAAGATTATTTGGAAGTATGCAAAATAGAGCAATGAAAGTTTTTTTTAGTGATGTGTTATTGACTTTGTGATATGTATTGATGTGACAAGTACCTGTTGTTACATTGAAGTTTTATGAAACCCACCATAAGTACCAAGAACGCTGCAGGCACATATCAATGTTTTTCGGAGGCGACTGGCCAACCCTTAACATTAACTGTTATTTTCATGCGTGCAAATGGAGATATATTGCGAGAATGGCCTCTCCACTATTTTTGATAGTACTATGTAGTAGTGAATGAGAAGATATTAATGCATGTAAGCTTGAAAGTTATGAATTGAAGCCCTGGAGCAAAGAATGACCCCTCCCAGCCTGAGGGGAAAAAATTGAGACAGCATTGACGAACACTATACCCCCCCCCCCCGCCCCCCCCCCCCCCCCCATGCACACACTAATTAAGATTCTGAAAGTCTTTATCATGACTTTCATAGTCTGTCAGGAAATTTAAACAAGCCATGTGCAACTTACAACTTCTCCGACCGAACCCCCTCCCCGCATCCCTAATATTACGGATCTGTCCCGATATGGAAAAATTCACAGGCATCTGAAGTATGGACCCCCCCCCCCCCCTTTCTGATTTTTTGGGGCGGCGATTATTTCTCCGAAATGTGTGGATTCCCCGTCTATTCCATCCTAATTTCGATTTATGTAATCGTAAACTTGCTTTTTTGTAAGCCTTAAATACCTTATACTGTTTATAATAAGTATATTATATATTATACCAGTCCAGTAGAAGGCCAATCTCTAAAGCTTGTGAAAAGCGTGAAACAACTACATCAATCGAAATTGGGTTGAGAGAGACAAGGAATCCATACATTTTGGAGGCATTGTCACCGCAAAAAAAAAAAAAATCAGAAGGGGGGATTATAGTTATCAGGTGTCTGTGGAAAAAAATATGGGGGGGGGGTGGAGTCCCCTTTATTTTTTGTAGCATTTCCCCCCTAATGTTAGTAACTAAATTATATAAAATAAGATCAATTGTAGTTAATGGTCACCATTAAAATCATCCTTTTGCCTGTTATTTTTAATTCATCTCTGATGCTCTATCTTTCTATAAATAACTCTAAAGAATTCCAAACGTAATTTTAGAAGAGCGTGCTAGCCAGTCAAAATCGCCCACGTATTCTGTGCGGTATCAGTACATAGCACTTCGTGGTATAAAACGGAAAATCCATTTTTTGTTGCAGTTTTCGGCGATAAGAGGCAATGAATGCAGTCATGTCATACATGGTTTTTAAGTTGAATGATTGTACAATACAACGGTAGTAAATACATTAGCATCGCATATTCCCTGGAGGCTCAAAAGGCCGACATTCTCAGGGGGTGCCATTCTGTGTCATTTGAAGCTAGTTACCTTGTGTTGTTATTAGTATACAGAGGTCATAAGTCATTTACAGAAACAAGTGCCTGTGCATATCGCTTCTAGATGTAGACGTACATTACTGATGTAATACCTGCAGCCTCCGCCAACACTTACAGGAGCAATAGGATTTAAACCTATTGTTATATAGTCAACACGTTAATAAATCACTGCTCAAGAGTTGAGGGGTAAAATGGATAAAATAGATTCTGGTATATTAGGTAGATCCGCTGGTCTGTTTTTGGATGAGTTAAACAGTTCCGGTTGTAGAGGGAGGGGGGTAGGGGATTCTATCTATTTTTTCTTTTGTCTGATACGGAATTCGATACCGAATGATTTCGTGGAACTGACAATACACAAAATACATTTGTCTAGTTTTTTAAATGAAATATATGGTTATATTCACCAGAGGTTAAAAACTGTACAATCATCAACAGCAGATTTTACCCGTATCGTTCAATCAATTTCAGAATGCCCTCGTCTGACACCTTCTGTCTAGCTAGGTGTCTGGGTGTTCATGGTTTGCCGATATATATTGCAGAACGTCCAGGGTATGAACCGTTTTTATGTACCATGCGTTAACGTGAAAGTCATTCGATATCTTGACACAGATGTTGGCAATCGACAAATATGTTGCCAAGATTAATGAACAAATTAACTGAATTTTCCCCACAGCCTTTTCCATTATTTCCTGCATTATTTATTAAATATACCAGAGTGTATACACTAATCAGCGACCTTGTTGTCAAATCATTTTAAAGATAAGTATCCAGTGTTTTGATTGGCTAATTATGTTTCCTATTCGTGTACATGTACATATCCTGACGACATTTTAAAGGAAATTAATTTCTGAACGTTTTCATTTATTCCGATTCAGACCGAATTTATTTCGAAGTTCATTGTTTTTCTCTTTGTTAATCGTTTTACGTTCCATTCGATAATTTTTCTCGTATACATTGAGACAACACCTACAGCTGTAGTTAGAGACACAGACCGTGCAGAGTACCAGAAGGGCCCTTACTGACCCCCATTTTCTTATAAATTTCAAAATTCACTTAAAATCATGAGACCTAGTAAAATGTTATATCAAGATGCCTTAGTAAATATGTATATATAATGTGAGGGTCTAAAGCCAACGATTTGGGCAAATCTAGGGTTTTAGGAGAAAATGGCATTAAATATGAAACACATGTTTTCCTATGAACAATTTGTATACCATAGTTGCATTTGATACAGAGCAGTGTATGTCTATTCTATATTTTCTAAGCATTCAAATTTTTCTTTTTAGAAACCAAAATTTTGAGAGAGAAAAAATTGGAATTTTCATTATCTGTATAACCTTTTCATGAATTTGGAATATGTCATATGTTAAAACTGATACTCATTTTGAGATACACATGATAAGGGTTACTAAATGATGAGCTATACATGATGAATTCTCAAAATGGGGGTCATTAATTAATTTCATTTTTATGAATATTTGGTGCTTTAGGCAACTGAGCTTCCATAAAAAGATTTCCGATTTCATAATTATTTTGTATGAATAGTCTGTACTTTTGTATCTCAAGAAAACAAACACGTGCATATATACATTATGGAACTTAATCGTGAAATCTGATCGTCAGTTTCAGGGAATTTTCTGATACCTGTAGCTCAGGATAGCAGTACTCCACTTAGACTTTCTGTACCTACTTAATGTTAAACACACATGTATTGAAACAACACCGTATAAATTCTGTACTGTGCGTGAATTTCTGTTGACTTGAAATTATCCTAAATCTCCTTAAACGGGCTCTTTGCATTTATCGCAAAGGACTCGAAAATTGTCCGAAATGTGTTAAATGATTACAGATATTGCCTTAGAGTTCGTTTCCTCTACGTCATCCTGATGCTTGCGACCATTTTACCAATTATCTGTAAGCACAACAGGGAACTGTCTCCAAAGAATACTAAATCCTACACAAGTACTGGTCACACAGAGTGTAACAAGAATACTAAATCCTACACAAGTACTGGTCAGAGAGAGTGTAAAAAGAATACTAAATCCTACACAAGTACTGGTCACAGAGTGTAACACGAATACTAAATCCTACAAATGTACTGGTCACAGAGAGTGTAAAAAGAATACCAAAGCCTACACAAGTACTGGTCACAGAGAGTGTAAAAAGAATACTAAACCTACACAAGTACTGGTCACAGAGAGTGTAAAAAGAATACTAAATCCTACACAGAAAGTGTAACAAGAATACTAAATCCTACACAAGTACTGGTCACAGAGAGTGTAAAAAGAATACTAAAACCTACACAAGTACTGGTCACAGAGAGTGTAAAAAGAATACTAAACCAACACAAGTACTGGCCACAGAGAGTTTAAAAAGAATACTAAATCCTACACAAGTACTGGTCACAGAGAGTGTAACAAGAATACTATATCCTACAAATGTACTGGTCATAGAGAGTGTAAAAAGAATACTAAAACCTACACAAGTACTGGTCACAGAGAGTGTAAAAAGAATACTAAAACAACACAAGTACTGGTCATAGAGAGTGTAAAAAGAATACTAAAACCTACACAAGTACTGGTCACAGAGAGTGTAAAAAGAATACTAAAACAACACAAGTACTGGTCACAGAGAGTGTAAAAAGAATACTAAAACCTACACAAGTACTGGTCACAGAGAGTGTAAAAAGAATACCAAAGCCTACTCAAGTACTGGTCACAGAGAGTGTAAAAAGAATACTAAAACCTACTCAAGTACTGGTCACAGAAAGTGTAAAAAGAATACTAAAACAACACAAGTACTGGTCACAGAAGTGTAAAAAGAATACTAAATCAACACAAGTACTGGTCATAGAGAGTGTAACAAGAATACTAAAACCTACACAAGTACTGATCACAGAGAGTGTAACAAGAATACTAAACCAACACAAGTACTGGTCACAGAGAGCGTAAAAAGAATACTAAATCCTACACAGAAAGTGTAACAAGAATACTAAATCCTACACAAGTACTGGTCACAGAGAGCGTAAAAAGAATACTAAATCCTACACAAGTACTGGTCACAGAGAGTGTAAAAAGATACTAAACCTACACAGTAATGGTCACAGAGAGTGTAAAAAGAATACTAAATCCTACACAAGTACTGGTCACACAGAGTGTAACAAGAATACTAAACCAACACAAGTACTGGTCACAGAGAGTGTAAAAAGAATACTAAATCCTACACAAGTACTGGTCACAGAGAGTGTAAAAAGATACTAAACCTACACAGTACTGGTCACAGAGAGTGTAAAAAGAATACTAAACCAACACAAGTACTGGTCATAGAGAGTGTAAAAATAATACTAAAACATACAGAAGTCAGAAAAAAGACAAACCGCATGGAGCTAAATCTGGAGAGTATGGTGGGTGTGGCAAGACGGCAACCTTCTCCGACTTCAACAATTGCTTCACAAGCTCAGTTGTATGTGATGAAGCATTATCATGAAGTAGACGAACAAGCCTAAATCTTGACACAGAGCGCGTTTACGATAATATTTCTTGAGCTTGTTAGTACGGTAATACCGACCTGTTACACTTTTACCCTTCGGCACCGGAATTTGTACGGCTATACCATTTCATGAGAAGAATATGCAATAAAAAACCTTCTTTGTGCTTATGGTTCTTTTGGCAACTAAAATTTTGTAGCCCTTCACAGGGAATGGTGACGTCTCCATTTGAGTAAAATATTCTCGAGAGGGACGTAAAACAATATTCAATCAATCAATCAGGACTTCTACCGTGTTTAGTTAGCCATATTTTGTTTCCAATTTTTCTTACTGGTTCAAAATAGTGAACCCATGTTTCGTCACCAGTAACTATGTTTGCAAATTGTCTTTGATTGAATTTGGGAAACGTTTTGAGCAATTGCTAAGCGGTTTATACTCGTACCCGTTTTTTTTTTTTTTTGGTCATCTGTCAATACATGCGGTATTCATCTAGCAGAAATCTATCGTACTTTAAAAATAGACTTCAAAATGAAATGTACCCGCGCTAGCGATATGCCAACAGCAATGGCAATATCACGAATCGTGTATCTGCCATCTTTTTCAATTATTTCCCTGACTTTTGAGACATTTGCCTTGCCTATTACAGTCACAGGTCGGCCATATTTTGTTGCATCTTTAACGCACTCTGTGCCAGTGAGAAATTTCTTTCTGCACCTACGAACTGTCTCATAAGATACCTTATCAGACCCATAAACTTCACTCAATTCAGTAAAAATCCGCATTACCGAATGACCAAGTTTTGTGCGAACTTTTATATAAGCTAATTTCTTCAATATTCTCAACCCGTTTCCCAACCATTTTTACAACAGTGGTCAACGACTGGCTCCATTGAAATGACTATAAGTTTAAAACAATGTAGAGCTGAAGGCTCGTGTTTATACCGTTGGAAAGGTATTGAAAAGAGCTATTCAAGAGATCATCATCTACGAAATCGTGCAAAGCGTTATTGCGCTCTGGTACAATACACATCACATATCGAACAGCATGGGATCTGAGAACGTAGAATTGTCCGGTAGTGGGCTGTTTTGACACGGTCCATTTCATTCAATAATCACTGATATAACTGTATTTGCTATCTGACATTAATTATGCGATATACATAAAATATCTCAGTAATCGAAAATGATTACTTAAAATACAGAAGAAAAAACATCCTCAGGCAAGGATATACCGTTATAATGTCCAAATATAGTTCTGTTCCTTTTATTGCCATAAAAAATATTCATTTAATTCATCAGCTCATTTAAACTTATAATACAAAATATATAAGAATATTTTCATTTGATAAGTATACAAACTAAATAGTTTGAATAAGTTGTACATCTAAGGCGGGTAGAGCGAGCACATACAACTTCCACATGGATTTCTGTAATGTCGAATCGATTGCCAGAGGTGGCGATCAGGGACAAATTAATCACTGATTAAGTTACCCAGCAATTGTCACAGAGTCGTCAGCCCTACTCTGGATTCAGGGACCGGAACAGGATGCACGCCGTAACGGTGTCTATTTAAGTAGGTCACGCTGAGATCGCCAAGACGTCTACACAATGTACAGACCCCATAAAGAAAACCGAGCGAAGTCGATTATCTGTTCCTACCTCGTCATTTCTGGTAGTTAATCACGCACAGGAAAGTCAAAGCGAGTGCTCTTTTTTATTTCTATTTGCAAGAATCTGTCGTTTATCAATTTGCTAAATAAAAGCGGAAGTAGAGAAATTCATAAATCGCTTTTGGAATGGAAATGTCAGATATGAAATAACTACAGACGAGTATTTAGCAGACAAACAGTTCCATCAGATCAGAGAAAAGAGAGAAAAACATGATATGAAGTTTTATTTTTGGTTTACATTATTTTTTATTTAAAAAGGTTTCCGATTTTCAAAAATGTTTTATACCATAATTTTTTTTTAGTAGTTTCTTTATTATTATTTTTTTCATTTTTCAACAAGAGAGAGCGCTATGAAAAAAATTGGTTCCATCTGTTACAAAGGGCATCAGATTAACTACCGAGTAAATTGTGCAACATGATACATGAATAGTCTTAATCATAAAACATACACAGCCCGACAATTCTCTGCAATGCACCTACTGGAAGTGTCAAATCCTGTTTAACCCCTTATTTTGATTTCGATCATAACATTTCATTGACAGAATTTGATTCATATTTTGCTTTATTTTTTGGATAATCCAGTCCATTACTACCACTGTTAATCTATACCATACTTCATCTCAACAATTACCAGTTACGGCACGTAAATCATGACAAATGATGCATCCCGAATCCTTCTAAATGATTCCAGTACGCTGAGAGAAATACACACATTTTCATCTAAACATATGTTCTCTTACCTAGCCCCGGCACGAGGATGTTACAGATGAGACACGTGAAGGCCACAGCCGTACACATGGCGGGAATAGACTCGCGAAAATTGGTCTCCTTGGATGAAGAATCGTCGGAGTCCTTCGAAGCACTTTTATGATGGAGTGGGGACTGTTTATGTGGAAAAGAATATCCCGGCATTACGGGTCGACCGTACCCAAATTGTTTTCTGTGGACACGTGGGGAAGGGGTTGGAGTCGACCCGCCAGCGTAGACCGCGTGCATCTTGGAGTCGGGCTGCGACTGTAGAAGAGCACGTGAGAGGTTTAATCCAACTGCCAGTCCAACATGGTTAAAGTCCACTGTCAATTGCAGAGGATGAAAATTGTTCTAGCCATGACCGAACATTGATTAGCAGATTACATACCTGTCAATTTTTCAACTCTCTTCAGGAAAGTATATTGATTTATAAAGACACGACTCCTCACTTTTTTATGTCTAACAAATACCGTCAGTGCGAGTTTAAGTCCCAATCATAGCAAAACGATCACTTTGAGGATATAGTTGTCTTTTTGATGTGCTTTTTCGCTTGAAGCAGGGTCCATTTCCTTTGTGGTCGACTTCTGACTCTTGTTATGGGGTAGTTGCACTTCGCTCTATTTCTCTTCCTTCTTCATTAACTTATTTATATCCAAGACAGATCTTATGTGAACTGCTGGGCGCAGCGGCACACACTTATTTCTTTTTTTCATAAGAGACAGATTGCTGCTTTATATACAAACCGATCAATGCAGCTTCGATCGCGTACAAACTGTGTATTTACCGATGTCACTTCTGTAACAACAGAGCTACGGGAAAGGTTTAGTGATGTCCAAGTCTTCATAAAACAAAAGGATGAAGCCCCCAATACCTGATTTATCTGTACCTGGAACAACAGAATAACAATGCATGTTAGCTGTGTTGCTAAGGAAAACGATAAGATACCTGTCTGAATTATTAACTAGCCGATTGTGTGGTGTACCGTTGATTGGTGTATGCGAACAGGACAGAGCATGCTAATTACGTAATTCTGCTACACATACCGTAGTGTAAACGATGTTACTGCAATTCATGAAATAAAATAGTACTTGATAACATGTAAACTAACACGGGAGTACCTATTTCCACCTGGTTATAAATACCTGGGGGGGACTCTCGGATTCTTGTATTGAAACCATCCCACTGTTACCATGGTATGATATTCAACGATATTTGAGATTGCTTCTTATATAAGCCTACCTCTACTCCCATGTGGCGCATGGTTTTGCACTTTTTATTTCGATGAGCCGTTTATTGAATGTAACATTATTCTGCAGTGAATCCCCCTGTGTTTCTACAATACTGCAAATGTTACCTTGCTTCTCGTATCGAACTTTTAATTCAACATACATGTATAGTTACATTTAAAAATGTGTTCTTTACGGACCCTTAGTAGACACAATTTACATTTATCATATATACAATAAAACTGGCAGACACTGTCTATCTCAATTATGTCCTCAGAATAAAAGATCTAATTAAGAATTAATTTTCATTTACAGTGTAGGTGCATGCATCTGAGAATTTCAATTTTAGCATATTTAGGACTGTTGATGTCAAACACAAGATTTGAAAATTAAATACAACATGTTTTTTTCTTCAGTGCAGTTTCTCCAAAAATCGATATCGATTTCATGATAACTAGTTAACAAGTGATCAAATTCAGGGAGCTGCACGATTATTCTGATTAAAGGGAATGGTGATCAAACCAGCTTTTCATAAACACATACATTCCATTTCACTTATTGAAACTGACAGTTTAGTCTACATGTATCTTCTAACATGGTTGAAAGGGTTTAAGTGTGTGCACGATAGGCAGTACAAAGATTATTTACCTATCTTGTCTTGATATGAATTGAAAATTTTTATACAATTTGTGTGATTAATTAACATATACATACATACATGTACACATACACACAGATATATATATATATATATATATATATATATATATATATCTGTGTGTGTGTGTGTGTGTGTGTGTGTGTGTGTGTGTGTGTGTGTGTGTGTGTGTGTGTGTGTGTGTGTGTGCGGGTGTGTGTGTGTGTGTGTTTTAAATATACATCTCACCCCCCCCCCTCTCTCTCTCTCTCTCTCTCTGTGTTTTAATTCAATTACATATATATGTGTATAAGAAGATATTATTTAGACTCAATTATCTCTGTCAGGTCTTATTTTAAAGTGTGTGTCTGTTGCTTTATATTGACGATGATCAGAATACGGGGGAATACCAATAAACACCGGGGTGAGAGCGTGATAACACGGAAATTGAAAACTGTTTATTTTAAGATGTTGAAAAGTATATACAATCTAAATTGAACTGTCGGTGCGAAACAAATGGGTTTTTTTCCCTATACAATATTGATATAATAAAGTGTAGGTGTATTATGCATGTGTTTTTGTTTAAAGGATAAAGAAAATATGCCATTTAAAAGTACTCAAACATAGTTCAATGCATTTAATCCCACTCATGAGACTAAAACCTCAAATATCCAGAATATGCACTAATTTTCCTTCGGTACTTTTAGATTTTATTTATTTTCACAGCTATACTTTTCTGAAAATTGATGAATGATATTTTCAATGTTGAAATCTTGTACAGAAGAATACGTTCATTGATAATGGAGAAACAAATCCCATAATTGGAATATCTAAGTGGAATATTTAATGATTATTGTCATCGATTAGTAGTCAATCCACAAATATACACCGTCACCTCACAGTATCCGGTGTGTCAAAAGAAAACCGCATTTTGTGGGTCTCTAGGTAAAATTTCTACCAATGGCGGTTGCAGTTTTCTCGCAACCGCAATCATCGAAAATATTGAACACATTTGAGAACATTAAACAAGACATAATTGTAGTCGTGGTTTTGATTTATAACAAGTTCATTTTTCCAAAAATTCCTTTCTAACTTAAAGCTATTGTAGTGATGATCACTCATTTTCAGTGTTCAACTTTGAACATTTTTAAATCGTGCAACAGTTAGTTCCTGGTATCGTAATATGACACAATTAATTTTTTTCATGTGCATTAAAATTCGCAATTTGATATCTTTGACAGTCTATTCACAAATGAATTCCCTACCGCTTCTCTGGTATGCCAAAATAATTCATAACATTGTTGAAAGTTTCGCACTCTAACCTTGATACTAGTAATGAAAGTTTCGCACCCTGACCTCGATTATGATACAACTCGGAGCCAAAATAAGATTTGAATCTGGATTACAAAGCAACGTTGATTAGAACTACATGTGCGTAAAAGGCATTTTAAAAATTGTGTGGTTTTTATTCCACACACTTGGGGTTTTCCCTAGTAACGCTCTAATGTGTGAATGGATATGATCCCCAGTTTTCATGGACTGTTGACCATTTTACAACTTTCCAGTGTGTTCATTTTTAGAAGAAACATTTATATTGATGAAGTCGGTTTTCATTCGCACAATTGTCTAAATACATATATACAGTGTAACAATAGTTGTATATTATCAGAGCTATGTAACATACTATGTAACATATCTATCAAGTATCAGGTGCTAATTGTCCCAGTCTTTCAATAAAATGAATTGTGACACAAATTATGCATTATTCCGAATAAAATTGATGCTGTGTCCAAATTGATTTTCCCAGTTCTTTGTCAAAATGACTCAAACAACTACTGTGTCGAAATTCGATCCCTGGCTGCCGACTTTCTCGATGCCTTCGATCTCTCTAAAACTTGTGCTGTAGATCACCATTTATTTTACTCTGAATGTCCAGGATAGAAAATGAGGGAAATAAAGAGTCAGTTTACTCAAATGTAAGAATAATATTGTGAAATTTCAAACTTCAAACGGCTATATTTTTATTCTAATACGTCATATAAAACCTTGACTCGTTAATATCATAGGGAAAGATATATGATTCCAAACAGAGAAATGATATCACTTTTGAATTCATGGACTCTAAAGATAGATTATGTAACACTGTATCCGACATGAGCTTTTACAGCTTTATCTAAACATTCAAAAACTCGTTTTACGGGAACTACATTTTACAAAATGACATTACATGTATCATATATAGTTCTCGTATGATAAACATTTCAATCCAGTGTCTTAAATAAGGAGTAAATATCTAGATTGTTTTCTTGTTTTGGGGTGTTTTTTTTTTTAAATGTGAAATCAATGGAAGCAATTTGTAATTTTCATAATTGTTAAAGGAACCTAAACAATTATTAAAAAAGAAATGAATTTTATTCTTTGAAAATACACGAGGGTGTGAACTGCTACACTTCACGTCGACATTCGTAATGGAGATTTATATATGCCGGCTTTAAGTCTTGCAGTTTATACTGTCATGTATTTTCAAAACTGGTATTTATATTTCATATCTACATTCTCTTCTCATTTCTGTAGTAATTTGAAGCAGTTAAAATAGACGTCACGTACTATATTTATCAAGATTCATACGCGCATTGTTTACAACTCCAGCGCGTTCATGAGGAAATTGCTACGAGGCAGGTTACTGACATACAAGTTGATGGTACAGGGGTTTCAACAGCCTTGTTAGATTCAGCATTTCGCAAATTCTATGGTCGTTTGTCAATGCAACATATCATTGGGTCAAATGCTGTCTGACGTGTTTCATACCGATTGTTGGACCGTTCACGGCACGCTGATTTTGACTACGGAAAACTCCGTTTCCCTGATCAAAATATACGGATCACGGCGGACCGTGTGACCGGTCGACAGGGGATGCTTGATGCTTACTCCTCCTAGGCACCTGATCCCACCTTTGGTATATCTAAGGGTCCGTGTTTGCCCAACTCTCTATTTTGTATTGCTTATAGGAGTTATGAGATTGATCACTGTTCGTTATACAATACAATACAATTTGACAAAAACATTGGAAATGTGAATATTCAATTATGCACTGCTCAATGTTTTTGTTGAGAAATGAAAAATGCAACAATAAAACAAAATTATGTTTCCACAACAAAACATTAAAACATGTATTTTTTTTAATATTTCATAATCCATAAAACACTTCATAAAACACTAATTTTATAAATGAATTTCACTTCAGAAAATACATGAGAGTATGAACTATGACGCTCTACGTCAGCATTAAATGGGTCATTCGTATCTGTATTATGTCGATTTGAATTTTTGTATCTTACGTTAAATATGATAATTTTATTATAATTCATTTTCTTGTTAATCCTTTATTGCTTCACGTTCGACCATCGGTTCGTATTGTCAAACAAGACGTGTTTGTGAAATACTGATGACCCCGGATTGTAACATTTTAGTGAATATTTTCTAAGCAGGCCAAAGGTCAATTTCAAGGTCACAAGGTCAACAAATTTGGTACCAATAGAAAGGTTTTCTCACAAGAAATGTACATGCTAAATAGTATTGTTAATAGATAAAACGCCGTGTATATATTTAAATGTAAATATCGAGTTGAAGGCCACAGCAAGAGATCTTTTCTTCTCATGTAGAAGCTTTGGAATAAACTCTGCTTCATACAAATATAAAAACAGGTAAGCTAACAAAGGAGCACAATTCATGCCCATGGGAATTCCAACAGATTGTTGGAAGACGTGATCACTAAAGACTACGAAAATATATTGTCAATGAGGAACTCGAGCATAATTTTTTTAATTTCAACTTCAGAGTACTTGTGGAATCAGGGTTTTCAACCAATACAACAATGGTCATTTTGATCGATTGATTAATTTTAGATTGTTAACATCCCTTTCGAGAATTTTTCACTGACATGGAGACGTCACCATTGCTGGTGAAGGGCTGCAAAATTTAGGCCTATCCTATGCCACACCTGCTGTGACACGGGGCCTCGGTTAGCCACCTGTTACAACAAGAAAGGGGTACTGAGGATACTGAGGACCTATTCTTACCCAGATCACCACGGGACTTGTCATTTTGAACAACACTATTCTTAATTTAACATTGAAATTTAGTGTCCAGTTGACAATTATGTACGAGGCAAAAGTTTTCCCTTTTTGTTTCAGAGCTCTAATGTTTGAATATTACAAAAGACTAAATGACCTTCATACTAGAAATAATGTTACAAAAGAAATTCTCAAAGCAGGTAAACTAGAGGATGAATAGCTTTTCAATGTTAGTTGTAAGTATGCCCGACAGAGACAAAAACAAATCTTAAAAGATAAACTAAAACTATTGTCATTTTTTTTTTATTATTATTAGACATTTCTAAATCTGCATTTAGTAAGTGTTTACACAAAATATTGAAAATAATCTGCTACTCCAAAATATGGAATATACAAAGACTATTAACCTGTGTTCATTTACTCAAATCAGAAAAAACCCCACTATAAACTGCAAGAACACTGAAATTCCCAATCAATGAAGTTGTGAGATCAAACTTAACAAAATTTACAATTTCTTCACTCCCTTTAGAAATTGAAACTGGTAGGTATTCGAAACAGTGTATACCGAAGGACTCTCTCTCTCTCTCTCTCTCTCTCTCTCTCTCTCTCTCTCTCTCTCTCTCTCTCTCTCTGTGTGTGTGTGTGTGTGTGTGTATGTGTGTGTGTGTGTGCAAGTCTGTAGTAGAAGATGAATAATATTTCATCTATGACTGTTCTATATATTACATATAAAACAAAAGTATTACATAAACCTTTGTTGCTAGTTTAGCAATTTTAACTTGAAAGAAAATCTTTGTGAAGAATTGTGTAACTCTAATAATGTGGCCAATCACATCGATACATTATAATTAATTTTGTGTATCTGACCTATCTAACAAATAGTTATTTAGAAAAATTTAGTCTTTATGTAGTTTCAAAATCGAAAATCACAACCGTTGTAAAACATATACGCCCTTCCCCATATCGAGAATTTTTCATCGTTTGACCTGAAAATGTACGAGCCATTTCATAGACATGGCCAATATGTTGATAAAGATGACTATCCGGTAAAGAGTTCTTTAGACATCGGTTGGACAACAATATGTGTATATATAGTAGATAAAACCACGATTGATTGATTGAATATTGTTTAACGTCCCTCTCGAGAATATTTCACCCATATGGAGACGTCACCACTACCGGTGAAGGGCTGCAAAATTTAGGCCTAAGCTCGGCGCTTATGGCCATTGAACAGGGAGGGATCTTTATCGCGCCACACCTGCTGTGACACGGGACCTCGGTTTCTGCGGTCTCATCCGAAGGACCGCCCCATTTAGTCGCCTCTTACGACAAGCAAGGGGGTACAGATGACCCATTCTAACCCGGATCCCCACGGGACTAAAACCACGAACTTTCACCTCAAAATTAATATTGTCAACAACCAATCATAACCGAAATCAATATTGTCAACAACCAATCATAACCGCAATCAATATTGTTATCTACCAATCATTGCCAAAATCAACATTGTCATCTACCAATCATTGCCAGAATCAATATTGCCATCTATCAATCATAGCCAATATCAATATTGTCATCTACCAATCATAACCAAGATGAACATTGTCAACAACCAATCACATCAAAATGTCTTTGGAATTTGATGGATATCGGACAAAGGGTTCTTTATTTGATATCAGCTGGACACCGGTTTGTATATACATACACATGGTAGGAATTCTCGTGACCTTTCGCTATGAAAATCAATAGAGGTCATGGTCTACAAGTATTGACCAAACTTTGATTTACACTTCACAAGGTTCTACAGTTATCGGGAGGACGAAATGCGTAAGTATAGAATACAACCCTGTGGACTTTATAATGGGACAAGAATTTGTACTTGTAGAGTAAAGACTGATTTCTATAACCTATTCTAAATATCAATAGAGGTCATCTACCTACAAATACGACAGAGGTTCTCTAACCGTTGAGGGATGGATAACAATGCATAATATAAACGCGTTATTTCAATCCCCTACAAAGAAGACCTTTATTTGATTAATTCAGTTTCAAATGTTTCTTTTTATGATATAGTAAGTACTTACTTAATCCTCTTCGTGTATGTCTACACAGAAGGCGGCTACAAGATATCTCCATTGGCTCCTGTCTTGCGCTCCTCGCCCTATGGTATTCCAGCTGTATCCAGTCTCTTTCATCTGTCGCTGTAGTTCCTCTCCAAGTCTCTTCGATCTCCCAGTTCTCTTTCCAGGTGGTGCCCACTTCATATCTCTTCTTCCAATGTTGTCTTCCTTCATTCTAAGTATCCAGAACCATGTTTATGTCTCCATTTCCAGTTCTAATAAATATATGTTGCTTTTTATGAATGTAGTTTTTTATGCAAGTTGAACGGTCAAGGTTTTTTATGGAGACAAAACATTTATCAAATACATCTACAAGATTTACATCTCAATGTTGGCAGGCATAAAATAGATTAGGAATTGCTAAACGCTTCAACCAAGTGATATTTTGACACAATTAAAAACAGTTTATTTGCATCATTGCTATGTTTAGTAACTATTAGATAATCTCCTATCAATAAGTGTTGAATATAGAGTAAATGTAATGCTTTGTACATGTGATGTCTAATACATGATATTAAATCTGTGAAAGGTGCTAAATCCTGTGCATTCTTGATATGTCCTTTACATATTAGGAGTTATTAATCAATTACGAATACAACCACACCTGATGCATATTATCGCCATTGTAATCATTTCCAGTCCTTTATGAATTAAGATTCATGGCGTGGTTATTTTAGTAGTCTAGAGTGTAAGTAAAATAGAAATAAATCAAAGCATGATAATTTCTCCATAAGTTAATGAAAGGTTACTAGTAGGCGGTTTTTGTTTTGTGTGTGAATAGCTGTGTCAATACAGGTGAAAATAGGTATAGTATTTTGGCAATCAAGTAAAACTTGACACTCATGTCGGTATTGATTTAATTACTGTTTCAGGAGGACGTAGAAATATGGAAAGCTAATGGTCGATAATGGCTGAAAGGAAAAGCATGGAAACAGAAAGTTTACAATTGAATACGGATCATTAAAACAAATAATTAGAAAATTTTATAGCGAGAACATTTAAACAAGATATTGAACGATTCGTGGTTCTTCTATATCGTGCTTGATGAGTTTCAGCTTTAAGTCCATGTTCATATTGTAAATTGTCACAGTTGTCTGTTTTTAAAGTTTACATCCTGGTCCATAATTATGCAAATGATACCAGTTGGAAGAGATAGAAGGATTGTATTGTATCTTGTTTAACGTCCCTCTCGAGAAATTTTCACTCATATGGAGACGTCACCAATAACGATGAAGGGCTTCAAATTTAAGCCTATGCTCAGCGCTTACGGCCATGGAGCAGTGAGGGTTCTTTAGCGTGCCACACCTACTGTGACATAGGACATCCGTTTTTAATGTCATCTCCAAGGACCCGCGACATTCACAACTGATGCCGAGCGTTTGGCGATGGAACTGTCCCTATCTGTTTTAATGTCTGAGGTCTGTCGCTGCCGGGATTCGAACCCCGACCTTCCTCATGCAGGGAGAACGCTCTACCTCTAGACCTCCGCGGCCGGCGGTCGAGATACAAGGAATGGCTGTGGAAGACAGAAAACACAAGTAATCAGAATGTGTGGAGAACACAGTATTAATTATTGCTAAGTGTAACTGGTTCCGAACTTTTACGTAAATCTACACTGTCTAATATTTTCTGGATAAAAGCCGAACTTCGATAAAATGTAATGCATTAAGATTGAAAATAAAATAAAACATTTCTTTTATCTCAAAATTGCAGGGATATCTAAAATCACTAACACACAAACTTATGAAAATTGTAGCCTTTGTAAAAGTCTGAACATCCCTCGGATTCCTGGTGTGTTTTTTCTGACTCTTTCACATCAAGCTTGAAAAATCAAATGAAAGCTAGATATTCTACCTTATACAGAATTTTTCGTCATACGGTCAGCAATTTTTGGACCAAATATTTAAAGACCACAATAATGTATTGTGTAAAGATGCATTTTCTGCATAGCATTGTAATAAACAAAAATCATAATGGTCCTTTCATTCAAGGAGGAAATGAATTTCTGGTGACTCTCATGATGTTTAGGCTATGAGGTCATAAGTCAAGGCCCTGCAAAATCATATGCTCCCAACAATCAGGAAATGAAATCAAGTGCGGGTTTGCATTTATTAAGGTCAAATGATGTAATATCACCACGCCCGCTATACAATGCGATCGATATCCGCGTATTAAAAAAAAAAATTAATTCGTTTTTTAGACAGCATTGAATTTCATAAATATTTGCCTTTGGTTCTCAAAATCTCTTAAATGATATGTGTGTACAAAGTTCCAGCTATCATTATATATATATATATATATATATATATATATATATATATATATATATATATATATATATATAAGCACCTTTGAGCGTACATAGTGTATGAAAATGGTGCTATATAAATATGGTATTATTAAGGTCTTCCGTCTCCTGCGGAAGACCTTACTATTATTGTTCGCGTTCTTCTTCTTCATTATTATTATTATTTTTATTATTATTATTATTATTATTTTCCTTGGTAGTACACGCGTTTTTCTCAGCCATTTCTCGATCGATTTTCACGAAATTTTCAGGAAAGATGTCTTTTGGTGACGAGACTTTGCTTGCAAAATTTCGTGCTTGACGTCACTTCCGGTCAGGAGTTATCTCTCTTTTAGTGACTTTTTGAAGGGCCTTGTTCTCCACACATCTCCTCCGTTAGTTTTGAAGCTAGAGTCTTGAAATTTCTACACAAGATAGAGTAAACATTTTAGAAGATTTGTGGGGGATTCGATTTTACCGGAGGCGATTTGCCTAAACGCTCGCCTGGACCTGAAAAAATGGATGCCAAAATTTTTCGCCGATTTCGGCGATTTTTGACCTTTGATCTCCAATATCTTTTTTCTTGCAAATATTTTGTTAAGACATGTAGAACAAAAGTTGTGCACATTTACGAGATCTTTTCGAAAATATCAAGATTTAGGGGCTAGCCCCTTAAATTAGGGATCTAGAAGGGCTCAAAGTCTAGATCAAATATCTCAAAAATCGTTAATATTTTGGTATAAGTCAAAGAACAAAAAATGTTCATCTCAACAATCCAAATCTATTCATATAAAAATTTAGGTCATATGTTACGTAATAAGGGATTTTAAGGGCCAAAACCATAAATTTTTTACCCCTTGTATCTCGAAAACGACAAATATTTTGAAAAGCAATAAAGAACAAAAGTTGTTCAGAATGATGATCTGAACAATATGCATATTTCGTTTTTACCCTATGTGGCCCCGTTAGGGAGCTACAGTTTGGCCCCTAAAAATTACTTCTAGAAATAACTCGAGAACGGTAAAGAATTTCTAAATATTAAAAATAAAGCATTATTGAACAAAAGTTGTTCAGAATGATAATCTAAACAATATGTACATTTCGTTTTTTCCCTATGTGGCCCCGTTAGGGAGCTACAGTTTGGCCCCTAAATATTTCTTGTAGAGATAACTCGAGAACGGTAAAGAATTTCTAAATACTTGTTGAGCAAAAAATGTTTAAAATGACAAGGCCTTTCTTACGATATCAAGCAAAACGGGCTGGCCCTTTAAATTAGGGGTTCAGAAGGGTCCAAATGTTTTTGAGAATATCTCAGAAACTATTAATATGTTATAATAAGTTGTAGAAGCGGAAATGTTCATCTCAACGAGCTTGATCTTATCAAATCAAAAAGTAGGTCATATGTTACGTAATTAGAGATTTTAAGGGCCAAAATCGTAAATATTTGACGCCTCATATCTTTAAAACGACATATTTTTTGAAAAGCATTATTGAACAAAAGTTGTTCAATGTGTCATAACCTATCGATCAATATCAAAAAATGGGTCTGTGGGCCTCATGGCTCGCCTGTAGAGTCGATTTTTGTCGATATCAGTCGATTTCAAAAACTTGTAACTGGTAAATATTTTGTAAGGACATATTGAACAAAAGTTGTTCAGTTTATCGAGATCTATCGATTGATATCAAGAAATAGGCCTATGGTCCTAATGGCTCGCCTGTAGAGTCGATTTTTTGTTGATATCGGTCGATCTCAATAACTTTTTACAGGTAAATATTTTGTAAAGACATATACAACTAAAGTTGTTGAGTCTATAGAGGGCTAACAAATGACATCAAGAAATAGGCCCGCGGGCCTTATGGCTCGCCTGGAGAGTCGAATTTCAAACGAATTTCACCGCAACTTTGCTTCAGAAGCTTATGATATGAAAAATTGATTATATCTAAAGTGTCTTAAAGTCGGAAACTAAATTGGGACTCATTTGTCTTTTTTTTTTTTTTTTTAACTCCGAGTGCATCAACAAATCGGACGGAAGACCTACTCGTTGCTCGCAACGAGATCGTGTCTAGTTATTATTATTATTATATGTATATGCTCTTTGGACGAATAAGGCATGTCCAAATTCGTTCCGCTTTTAACATTGACTGACAAGCCTAAAACCAAAAAACATGTAGTCTAAGTTGCAAATACGTTTGTAGAATAGTGTAGTTGTAGTGCTAGATGTATTTATAGGTAGTGTTTGTTATTCTCTGTTAATATTGGCTACATTATGTAATTCTTTTCGTTTGTCCTGAAGAAGGGACAGGTCGTCCCGAGAATTTGACAATATGTTTATTCTTGTTGTTGATCATTTGAATGAAAGCGAATATTACATGTACATTTTATCATCGTTTTATCTTAATGTCAAACTGAAGGTCACCACCAGAATTTTTTTCTCTCATGAACATGTAGATGCTATTAAATATTTCTGCCTCATAAGAATACAATAGAAAATCTAAAAAACTAAAACTGAAATTTTAAAGAAACAAAAAAAAAAAAAAAAAATGAATAAATAAATAAAAAATAATAACAATAAACAACCAAAATTTAAAAACAAAAACCAAAATTACTAAAAACAAAATATAGGTCAGGTGATAAAAGCACATAATTTGTTATTGAGTTATAAGTGAATTAAAGTAAGAAATCTATGGAGCGCCAAATTAACATAAACTCAAATAATTGAAGATATCTTCAATTATTTGAAGATATCATCAATTCATTTGATGCGCGCAACAATTGAATTAAAGATCTCTTCAAATAATTAATGATATCTTCAATTCTGAATTATTGCGCGCATTAATTGAATTGATGAGAGCATTAATTTTTCAGCTGATTTGATGCGCGCTTTAATTGAATTAATGATCTCTTCAAATGAATTAATGATATCAACAATTGAATTGATGCGTGCTACAATTCAATTGAAGAGAGCAATAATTGATATAATGCGCGCATTAAATCAATTGATGAGAGCAATAATTGAATTGATGCGCGCATTAATTCATTTGATGAGAGCAATAACTGATTTAATGCGCGCATTAATTCAATTATTGCTCTCTTCAATTGAATTAATGATATCTTTAATTCATTTGAAGAGAGCAATAATTCTTTTAGAGAGAGCAACTATATAATTAAAGATATCTTCAATTCAACATATCCACAATTGAATTAATGATATCTTTAATTGAATTGTTGCTCTCTTTAAAAGAGTTGATGCGCGCATTAATTCCTTATACAAAAGCATTGAAAATGATTTAAAGATACCTTCAATTGAATTAAAGAGATCATCAAATTATTTATATCGAGCTCTAAATTAATTATTGCGAGCAATATTTCTACTAAATTGATGCTCTCATCAAATGAATTGAAGAGAGCAATAATTGAATTAATGCGCGCATCAAATCTATTATTGCTCTCATTAATTGAATTAATGGGCGCATCAATTGAATTGAAGAGAGCAATAATTGAATTAATGCGCGCATTAAATCAATTATTGCTCTCATTAATTCAACTGATGCGCGCATTAACTCAATTAATGAGAGCAATAATTGAATTGAAGCGCGCATTAATTCATTTGATGAGAGCAATAATTGATTTAATGCGCGCATTAATTCAATTAAAGAGAGCAATAATTGAATTGATGATATCTTCAAATAATTGAAGATATCTTCAATTATTTAAGTTTATGTTAATTTGGCGCTCCATAGAAATCAAGCGGCCATTTGCATTGCGTTATACTGGATAGTACGTTAGATATTCTCAATGTTGTTATATGCATAATCAAGAAACGTACAAATGCATTTATAAATACAGCACAAGGTGTCATCTTCAGCTGATTTTTAAAGCCGCAAATAAGATACATTATATCATCACAAGTATAAAAACAAACCTATACAGTATATGTGAAAGGAATAACGATATTTTTTATTTTGTTATTGATGACTATCTTATGATTTACTTTTTGTGATCATGTATGGACTTTCATCCAACATAGGAAGGTACTTGATTTTTAAAATTCGGTGATAATTATGTCACTTTGCACTGATCTTACATTACACCTTTTACTCTTCTGCATATCCAGGAACGAACGAAAGCGTATGATAGCATATCCCCCCCCCTCCCCCCGTTTTCGTTTTATAAAAAAAAACCATTTTATTCCTACAAGGGTGTTAAAATCTTCAGTTAGTTTAATGAGTTTTCGGACCCAACATTGGCAACAAAATACGTGATGCCACAATAAAAAGAAGATCAAAAACATAACAACCCCAGAACCGGGAAATAAGATTAAATCTTAGTTACCTGAGTTTCAACTCATCAATCATTGTTGTAGTAAGTTGCATTGCGATGTTTTAATGATTAATAGTTATGGCGCTTCCGAATTTTAAACGATGCAAAATAATTTATTTCCTCCCTGTTATTCCTTACACTACACGTTCACTTGATGTTCACCAGTGTAGCATTATATCTCTGATCGGAAGAAAATCCACTCATTTTCAGCACTAGAATTCCGAGTGTCCATCGATCAAGACCCAAAAGGTGTGATTTTCATATTCAGTCAATGAAATGCTGCCGACTCGTGATGAAATTATCTCTATATTGGTTGCTTTACGGAGTTTTAACAAGGACGAGGGAAACTTACGGTATCATTAAAGGGGCATTAGCTGTCACTTTGTCACCAAATATTGAATTAAATGAAAATTGTCCTATCTTATATATATTTCAGTCATAACACCACTATTTAATTATTTTAAGCACTTTTTAACTCATAGCAGGCCCGTGAACATGCAGACAATTCCCGGTGGGTGTTGAAACTTTAACATGGTGTTCAGCAACTAATGGCACCACTCACCATGGTTACATGTACTCTCTTCATGGTAAATAAAAACTTCCTTTTACGTGAAAACTTCCAGCAATTTTGTACATAAAAGGAAGAACACAAATGATTAATCATAATAATCAATTAATTATCATAATTAAAAGCAACTGACTAGAAAGAAAACTAATTTGTAGATAATTACAATTAGAAATTTATGTTGACCATCAATAATTTATTTCATTTTCGAGAAACTAATATTCATAAAGGAAATATACTAGTATTGGAGAATGGGAAAAGCGAAATGGACGAGCTGTGAAATTTCAAGTCCAGGAACCCCCTTCTTATATCCACTCCTAAAAGTTTGGCCCCGTCAGTTTGAAATATGATACCCCAACACACAACAGGTGTTTCATAGAGGTAAGTAACGATTAACTCCTACTCCCCTATCATTAAAGTAAGGATCTCATCTTCCGCCTACAGCAGTAAAACGTTGTTACTGCGTAGTACTGCGACAACAAGATAACACTATGTAATCAATCAATCAAATCAATCAATCAATCAATCAACCAATCAACAACCAATCAATAAATCAATCACACTTGTTACTTTACGTCCCTATCTTTGAAATACATGCACAATTTTCGTATTACAATTTTTTTTCTGGTATATTAACTTTCGTAGAATAGCTTCAATGTCGAGTTGTGTGCAGAACTCTGTGGGCTCTCGGAATCTGAGTGATTTATGTACCTTGTACGTCTTGGTGGCCAAATATCTACACCTCTAAATCAGATGGATGCTACAGCATTCCGTTGAACTTTAAATTGGTGCGCAGCACTTCAGTCCTATACTACAGACAGTGGCCTGGTTAGAGCATCGCGCTCAAAATCACACGGCCTCTCACCTCTATCGGCGCGGGTTCGAATGAATGCATCATTATTTCATACACCCGTTTCTTCTTATCTTGATTTATGAGCGTATTCTTGCTTTAAAAATATTGTATATCATTTTTTTTTCTGTGAAAAATGAATAAATGCAAAATAGATCGTAGAATTTATCATCTTATTTATTTACTTTTCTAGGCGTCAGAGGTCTACTTAATGAAGTGATTTATCAACCGAACACGTTAGAGTATTTTACAAAATATTAATGTTCATGAAGCTCTATATATAAACTGAATATCAATTACAAGAATCTAAGCATTCTGGAAATATCTAGGAAAAGTGCATATATCAATTACGTTTATCAAATTTAAATAATGGATTTGGTGTACTTTTGAATACTGATGATTCCCAAAATAATTGTTTGACATATTTAAACAGGAGTTGTGTCCTGAAATAACAAAAAAAAAAAAAACACAATGCCGATATTAACAGCTACATGTATTTGGAGTGTTTTTATCTTCTCTATTATCATAGACGAATGAACGCAATTTAAGAAACTTCAAAATAGAGAAAGGGAATGTATAATATAAATGTGTTGGAAAATATAATAAATAATTGTGTGTATCTTTATTACATTGTACTTTCTTTCAATACTAAAATTTATGAAATGATACCAAATAAATTGTTTTTTGTTTAAATTTACACACGAATCAACATATTTTCCCATTAATTTAGTTGTATAATGTGCTGTTTCTACTCATGTCGTATTTATGAACATCATCTTTCTACAAACAAGGAAAGCAAATCAACTTTTATTTACGTTTGATATGGTGATAGAACAGCATCATCTATAACATTCAATGTCCCGTGTTTTATATATTAACCTACTTAATTTCCCGAAACTGTTTTGTTTCGTTCCCCAAAATGGTGTTTATATATATATATTTCCATATAAAAAATATTTATCATACCTCAAATTTTATTTCATCAAAGAACAAAAACATAATCTATCAAATTCGTCAAAGACGTGCGGATATTGCCTCTGTCGTCGCTATGATGATGTCACAATGGTAACATTGAGCGCGAGACTCTGGTACCTGAGCGACACGTCTGGTTCCTTGTCGGCTGCGCTGACGATCTGTCCAAATCGCCGACTGTTAAACTTTCACTCAATGTCAATCGTCAATTGTCGTAAAACATAAGTATGCAAAACAGTCTATTTTGATATTTTTGAGCTAATTGATTTATTACACTTCGGTAATTGTAATCTGACATATATATATAAAAGGGCTTAGAAATGTGAAAAAGATTATTGTTAAGAGAAAAGGTAGATGAACATTAAACAAATATACATATATCGTGAGCGATTCAACTAAGAACAATGAAGGTAAGTATCTAATTTAAAGATAATTACATATTTCAGATGACAATATGAAAATATTTAAAACAAATTTCTTTATGTTAACAGTTTCAAAACTTTTCACTGTTTTTATTTTTGTTTATACTTCCTTTTATATGCACTTGTGTACTTTTTCAGGGGACTGCGTCCATGGTGATATTACTGACCACGGTTTGTAATGCAATTACAGAAAATAGCACAACGATAACGAAGTCTACCATTGAGGATTCTGATAATTTCAACACCACTGAAATTCAGACTACAAATGTTCCGAGTATAAATCAAACTGAAACTGTGACACCGGTAAATCTAAGTGAGAATAATTCAGTGAGGTACTCGAACCGAACAGGAAATGTGTCGATCGATAAGCAAGACGAACGATCAGCAGGCCCTACACCTCAGGAAGTGGCGAAGAACAATCTTTACACACTAATTAAAATTCGATTACTGGGGAATCTTCTTCAGCGTCTTCCAGTAGAACGAAGACAGTTCATTTTCATCAATGCCATAAAGCAAGTTAGCAGGGACGCTAACAAAGAGAGTAATGAAGAGAAAAAGGCAAAAGCGTTCTCTATGCAACACCGCAGCTTCGATGATAGCACGGAACATGAATCAGGAAGTCAGGAAATTTCAAGAGAAAATATTGAAAACAGTCAAGAAAAATCGCCGGATTCTGGGGAGGAAGAAGCTCCACAACACAATGCGCAGACGCAGCTTGAACTTCAAGTCATAAAAGATCAAGTGAGTAACGATGTTGAACACTTATTAAACACAGTGTTTCCTGGTGTCGAATCCAACCCATCACAGAGGTCAGTTCTTAAAGATATGAAATCCGATTCAGCGATTCAATATAAACCGTCTACAGTTAGCATGCAAAATCGCCAGCATACAAATTCACCACTTAAAATTCAGTCTGCATCTCACTCCTTCAACCATGTTTCCACAAAATCTCATACAAATCACGATTCGAGAATATCAGGTTTCACATCCACAGATTACGACACGCATCATGTACCAACAGCAGTGCAAAGAGATTTCAACTTTGAGAAGACACATCCACCGCCTATGCATCTTTCCGATCGTGGTTTACTTTCTCGGCCTCCTTATTTGGGGGAGTATCCTCACCAGGAAGAAAAGGTCAATGCTAATCAACATTCAACAGATCCAAGTCACGTTTATTCTCCTCCGCCATCAACCACTCCGTATACTGTGTATCAACAAACCAGTCTTCACTCTGAACCATTCCAAGAATCACTGAATTTGAAACCAGTGATATACAGTGACAGCAGTGAAAAATTACCATTATCAGTTACATACTTTAACAAAGGTACCGGGAAGACTGCTGACAGTAAGGAAAATACTAACCATTTGGACATTTTAAAGATACTAAGTCAAAATGATGAGGCTACGAAACACAACGTACCACAGCATACAAGTACTAATTCTGTAGAAAGCGATACATCAAAGAGTAGCGAGGAAGAAATTTTGTCTGACCTCAAATTTGATTCCACTACAATCATCCCTAATTTAGATTTACATCCATCAGAAGATGTGCAAGATTACTATGACAATCATCTGTTAAAATCAGATCAAACAAATGCAGAAGATGCTGTGAAGATAATATTTGATCTCTTCAATGACTACGATGATCATTTTGAAGATTATGATAACGAAAAACTTAATTTCGATATCGAACTTTATCCAACATCTACCTCAACTCCAATACAAAATACACAGAATCATACATCAAATACAAACACAGTCTCCCACACATTTGACTTTGCTGCAAGAGAAGAAAACGTGCACCATTTGTCGTCTACAGAAGTTAGAGATACAAATGAGGACAGCAGTAGCAGTGAAGGCAATGAATGGTTAACTACAGATCACCAATACACTCGCCAACAAAGTCAGCAGCCTAAAGACACACAGCAACCTTCTTCACAAGGTTTGGAAGCAAAGAAAGATAAACAGCGGAATGATAAAGGTAACGGTGAAAGTTCAAACAGTCAAGAAATCACAGATACAACATTGGACTCCAGGAAGATTCTTTCTGAAATGACAATTGGTAGTATCACTCAATCAAATACATACACCAAAAAGACAGATAGGAATGCAGAGGATGTGAGTTCTAGTGAAGAGCATTTGATGACCTCTCAAGTTTTGCCTAAACCTCTTCACTCTCATTTTTCGAATGAAAGGTACTCAGAAGTATCAAAAGAAGAAGAGGAAAGAATATATGGTTTTGATAGTGAAGAAGAATATGGTAGACATGGAAGTGATAGCGAAAAAACAAATTCCAATGAAAAAGACATTTATGATAATCAAAATGTTCTACATGATGCTTTACAATCAAAAGGTTCCTCCGTACATGTCAATCAAGAGGAGTCAACACAAAATTTGTTTGAGGAAATATCCAAGGAAGATTCAAATGAGCAAAGTGTAAGTAAAGAATCAAGTGAAAAGCATAATCCATGGTATTTAATGAAACTGGATGAAGATTCCACAGTAAAAAGTAAAGATTATGACGGAAAAAATAATTTACAATATGAAGAAAGTAGCAGTGCATCAATGGAAGAGAACATGAATAAGAATCATTTCAGTCAGTCAGAAGACGCCAGTGTTGAAAACTATGACATTAATGGTATTATTAAAATTTCGTTTGGAAGTGGTAATTCAGGGGAAGATACAGAGAAATATGTAAATAGTGAATCCAAAGAGGGGGATGGAAAATCCCTTCTTCCAGGGGTAAAATCCTTATCGTTTGATAATGGGGGCAAATCTACTCATCAAAAAGCTTCTAGTAGTGAAAATGACATTAGAATGGAAAGAAAAAATCCAAATCATAATAAAGAAAGTTACGCCACAGAGGACACAACCGAAAGTGAGGAATATGCAAATAGTGAATCCAAAGAGGAGGGTGGAAAATCTTTGCTTCCAAGAGTAAACTCTATTTCGTTTGATAATGGGGATAAATCTACTCATCAAAAAGCTTCTAGTAGTGCAAATGACTCTAAAATGGAAAGAAAAAATCCAATTTATAATGAAGACAGTTACTCCACAGAGGACACAACCGAAAGTGAGGAATATGCAAATAGTGAATCCAAAGAGGAGGGTGGAGAATCTTTGCTTCCAAGAGTAAACTCTGTTTCGTTTGATAATGGGGGCAAATCTACTCATCAAAAAGCTTCTAGTAGTGAAAATGACTCTAAAATAGACAGAAAAAATCCGATTCGTACTGAAGGCAGTTATTCCACAGAGGATGCAAACGACAGTGAAGAATTTGATGGAAATTCGAAAACTGTTGATACGAATTCAGACGAGAGCAGTAGTGAAAGCAAGATAGAAAACAGCGAGTCTAAGATAGAAACAAGCACTACTGAGAAGTCTGCCGACAGCGATTCAACAGAAATTAACGATGACAAGAATGATGGATTTCAAATCAACAATTCATACACAAGAGAAGATCAAAGCGACAACAGCGATTCCAGCGAAGAAAGCAATATCAAACAATTGTATATCAACAGTGACTCGGCTGAAAGTGGAGAAATTCAACTACAAAAGGACAGTATTTCAAAAGAAAAAAGTAATTCAATTGAAAATCAATTAAAAATTAGTCACACATCAGTAAGTAGCGAATCTTACTCCGAGAATAAAAGCTTTTTTAGGGACGATGACAAAGGATCCTCGAGCAGAGAAAGTGAAGATATTGACAGTTCATCAAAAGACATTTCATGTGAAGGGAAATATTGCAGTTCATACGAATACAGCAGTGAATCAACAAGTTTTGGGGTGGATTCTGATGACAGTGAAGAGAAAGAGGTAAAGGATTTCGATTATGTGTCAAGCAAAAGCACCGAAGATACGAACAGATCCGATGAAGATGATACCGAAGAAATATCAGGACAAGACAGTAACGAAACATCAGAGAAAAATGACAGAGCAAACACAGGCAATAATGCAGCATCAGAAATAGAGAGTGCATCTAAAGAGACCATGAATTCTATTTCATCAGAGGAGCAAACTTCTGAAAACAGCATTGAAAGTAAATCCGATAGTGATGAGCACTTTTACGAAGAAAGAATTCTATTTGACACTAATGACAACGACAGCAGTGAAAATCTAGACACAGAGGTGAAGACCAAAGAAAATCAATTAAGAAAGGTATTCTCTAGCGAGTCCAAAGAATACAACCAAAACGAAGAGACCAAAAATGGACATGACAGCAATGAGAAATCCAATGACGATAAGCAGATAATTGAATATGATAGTCACGGCATGTCGAACGAACACGGAACTTCAACATCTGATGAAAAGAAGGATCAGAGCAATGAAGACATGGCATACTCACAAAAAACAGCCGAAAGTAGCGAACAGAGAGCAGACGAAAGTAAAGTTGAAAATGAAGAATCTGGAAAAGAACATAACAGTGAGGAAAGCCAGGAACAACTGAAAGAAAAATACTTAGAAGAGGAAAGGGGTTACAGCAATGATCACGAAGAACCAAAAGAACAACAAACAGAAGAGACAACAAATAAATATGAAAGAAGTAAAGACGAGGCGCCAAAAGAGCAGGACATAGTCAAAGATAACAGCAACAAAAATAGTATTGAAGAACCCAGCGAAGAACACAACAAAGATGAAATTAAAGATGAAATTAATAGAAATAATAGCGATGAAGAACCAAAGGATCTGATTGAAACTGGCGGAATTGAAGAAAGCAGGGAAGGAAGCAGTGGCGAAGGACCAAAAGACGACGATACGACAGAGGAAAAGGGAGAGGGTAGCAATGAAAAAAGATCAGAGGAACTAACAGATAATAAAAAGGGCAGAACAAAATGGAATGAGGAAAATCCTACAGAGAAAAAGCAAGAAGACTATGGTAAAAATAAGGAAAATGACAATGAAGAAGACACGTCTATGGTAGAACACAATATATATGAAAAGAACGAGGAAGAATATCCAGAGAACAAAGAATACGATGATAAATCCAATTGTAAAGATGAAACAAGTGATGAAAACAACAGTAATAAAAATGACAATTATGATGAGATGAATGATGAAATAAGAGATGACGATGAATTAGAGAATGCTGTAGAGATGATCAGCGACATGTTCCTTTTCGGTTTCGATGAATCAAGCAGTGGTAAACATACTGATTATGACACTAAGAAGAACTACAACACTCACATGAAATACGAAAACAATGGAAGAGTGAAGGGGCTTCTTAAGAAACTGGTCAACTTACAGCAATTCTGGCAAAGGAAGAAATCAGGGTATGGTTCTTTGAAAGCTAAGGATTCTCCCAATTCTTCAAATCTACAAATGAAATTACCAACATTAAAGCACGACTTGTATGGCAATCCACCAAGGAGGAGAACTATTTACAGTGGAGGATCGTACTCAAACTATAAACGCTCTAAATCACACAAATCAAGAAATCACTACAATCCTCCTTCTTATCGTTCCTCATCTTACGGCACAGGTACTCCGTTAAACTACAATGGTGGTGCATATATGCCCTATGAATCTACTTTCTCTACATATTTGCCAAGTCAATGGAAATATTTGTACAAACTTCAGTCTTCTAATACACGACCAAGATCTGGAAAATCTGGTTATAGATCTAGAAGACTTAAAATAAATTTTGGAAAGAGTAAGAATAATTTCCGTAAAAACTACAGTGAATCACGAACAAGAAATGGTTTATCAAGACTGTCCGATATCTTGATAAATCGACCAAGAAATAGTACACATGGATTCAGAAGAGTGTCCCAAGGCAGTGACAACAGTTACACAAGAAACCAATACGACCAACACCGCTACATGTATGAGGGAAACAATGCTGATGACTCGGTAATAGTTCATCCCGTTGTCACTAAGAGCAATTATTAGATGAATCATGTGAATTTTTTGACTCATTTCCATTTCAGTATTGATCTTGTATCATCGTGTTCTGTTTTATTACAATATACCATGCAGTCCCTTGTCTTTGTATGAATTCCATATTTGTTCACGATGTCCAACTGTTAAATCATTTGTATCACTTGTATAATGTTATTTATTATCAATAGAGCTTATTTATTTTGATGTATTTATTAATATGTATTGTGGTACTGCAGGCAATGCCACTGTGATTTGAAAATAAAATCTGAAAATGTACAACTCATTATTTCAAAGTTTGGGGTATTCAAAGGACATAGGCACTGTATTAATATCATGGAATATAGGATAGCAAACAGTTATCAATCTCACAACTCTTATAAAGAATACAACATTACGCGTACGGTAAACACGGACCCCTTGACACACCAGAGGTGTGATCAGGTGCCTAAAAGGAGTAAACATACCCTGTTGACCAGTCACACTCACCGTGAGCCCTATGTCTTGATCAGGTACACAGTAATCCGTAGAGAAAACTAATATGTAAACAATGAACAACTGGTATGAATCACGTCTGACAGCATGATCTAATGATACTTTTATTTGCAAATAAGATCACTATAACGACCATAGAATGTACGAAATGGTGACTTTAAACGATACTCTTCAAACTCCTGTAATATCACCTTACTGGTTATATCGGATTTTAGACATTGTTTTATTTTTACTTAAATGTGATGACTTTTAAACAAACGTTTTGTAAAATCATATATGTTCCTTCCCTCAAATAACAGCACACAGCTTTATACATACAATGCTTTAAAAATATATAGCGTATTGGGCAACGCAAGAAATTCTTGTTCAAATGATATAAAGCATTCGGTTCGATTCCTTCCCACTTGCTCAAACACTTCACAGTTAGAAAATGTCGTGTAAACAAAAAAAAAACCCACCTAAAATCCAATTACATCAGTGAAAAGCCAACATAATTACAAATGTATACCATAAACGTCAGGATGAAAACATTGCAATTAAGACGATCATTAACGATAATTAAAATATAACGCTAGATACAATCATTCTTTGAAAGTATAACGTAGAATACAACCATTCATAATACATTGACAATTTGCAACGATACGTGTGTAACAGGAAGGGAGAAAATGTAACGGACCAGACAGGGATTCAAACCCTCTCGTCAGGTACTCTACCAACAGAGCTATCTGGCCACCGGAGATCGAGCGCGGCTGACTGCTACACACGCTTTTAATATCTTTTGGGATGCCATCTTCCGTTTTCGTTACATCTTTTTTAAATTTGAATATTAAAGTCGTTGTCTACTACAAGATATGATGAAAATAAGATGGCATCCCCAAAGATATAAAAATCAGGCATCGTTGCATATTGTCAATGTATTAGGAATGTTTGGATCCTACTTCATACTTTCAAAGAATGATTGTATCCTCATTGATAATCGTCTTAATTGAAATGTTTTCATCCTGATATTTATGGTATACATTTGTAATTATGTTGTCTTTTCACTAATGTAATAGGATTTTGGGTGGGTTTTTCTGTTACAAATAAATGAAGAAAACAAACGGCCGAGATCAATTTACACAACATTTTCTAACTGTGTTGAAGTGCTTGAGCAAGTGAAAGTGGTAGGGGATCTAATGGATTCAGACAGCAATAGGGTTAAACTTTTACACCAATTTCAAATATAATTATACTTTAGTAAACACAAACATGAAATGAAGTTACACATAATTTAATAACAACACAGTTCAGTATTCACAATGCCTGTGAAATAAATTGTATAAAATGTTGAAAGTTTCTTTTTCTTTTATAGGTATAGTCCTTCAGGGGTTCCCTCATTCTTTCTGTATAACACATTTTCTTTCGCTGATTTAAAGTCGTCATTTGTAACCTTCATTCTTCTCTCTCTAAGAGCTAGTAATCCGGCTTCTGTGCATATAGCCTGCAATTATTGAGATAACAGGAACTAAATAAGCATGAATTAACGATTCAAAAATTGTAATTCATTCTGCAAATAAGCAAAATTCAGTAAATTTATGCCCCTTTCCCACTCCACTTCAGTTTATAATAAAATGTCACAAAAAAGTTCCCTAACTTAAGGATGTACTTCAAGTTTCTTAAGATAAAACATGGAAGTCATTTTAGGCATAGGAGGAGGAACAGAAATTCATTGACTACTAGACAATATCATATTCAAAACTTGAATCTAAAGTCTCAACAAAGAGGCTATTATATCTATAGTTTTCACTTATATATCATGACCTCCAAATATATTCGAACAAGGTCAGTTGGGCAGAGCTTGGTCACCAATTTATACCTTGATATCTGCTCCCGAGAGATCATCCTTGGCCATAACATAATCATCAATATTGACATCCTCTGCTAGAGTCATTCTGTTGGTGTGAATAGTGAAGATTCTCCTCTTTGTTTTCTCATCAGGGAGAGGGAATTCTATCTTTCGATCAATTCTTCCTGGTCGAATTAGAGCAGGGTCGAGGGTTTCAATTCTGTTTGTTGCCATGACCACCTACAAAATACCAATACTTGATATTAACACTGAAGCAATTGACTACATAAAAGACTGATGTCAATACTGTATATGTACTTATTTGAGCTTGGTTTGTATTCTAGCATCTACATTACTGATGCAAGAGTGCAAATTTATAATTGCGCTAAATCATAAAATTCTCGATATATGATTGCATTCCAAACTGTGCATCAGCTTCAACTGTACTGAATTATAAATACTCTACAGTAATCCAATTCTACTGACAAACCTTCACATCTCCTCTGGAATCAAAACCATCCAGCTGGTTGAGAAGTTCTAACATAGTTCTCTGAATTTCTCTCTCACCTCCAGAGTTGGAGTCATACCTGTAATGGAATCATGAATATAGCTTTGAGTTTTCATGTTGGTCATTACAAACAAAATATTGTTCAGATTACAAAGGAAATGCTGCAATATTTAAGTACCGTTTTGTTCCCACAGCATCTATTTCATCAATAAAGACAATAGACGGAGCATGTTCTTCTGCCACTCGGAACAATTCTCGGACTAATTTTGGACCATCGCCCTAAAATGGAGAAACATATATTATGAACACACAAAGGCACTATAACAATGGTGGTCTCGTTTCAATCACAAGAACCGAGGTTTGAACAAATCTGTAGCTACCCTTAGCAATGTCTCTTTTACCCCAAGATGGATTGTGTTGAGTCTATTTTCAGCTGAGGTCCAGTGCCTCAGGGAAAGTCGTAATAAAGTTAACAGACATATAGATGACTGATAAACTTTAATATGCATTCAAGCCATCATCACTTGGGAGCTAAGTCTAAACCTTTGACAATATTTGATTTGCTGCAACTCGACTTATAATTTCAGCAATGAGTATCAGAATTTTTTTCTATGGTCCAACTCTAAATAATGAATTGTAGTCAAGTAGAGTGCGTTAAATTAAATTCAAACAATTTTGAGGATAATCTAAATAAATGTTAAATTCATCCTTGCTCAACTCGACAGACAGTATCATATGTATTACCTATCTCACAAAAACTTCCAACTTTTAACACAATCATGCCCATGTTAACTGCACAAAGAGCTGTAAATATCTACAATAACTTACCAAGTATTTCTGAATAAGTTCTGATCCGACAACACGTAAAAATGTTGCAGATGTCTGATTCGCCACAGCTTTGGCCAAAAGTGTTTTTCCTACAAAATATTTACATTCATCTTTACAGCAAAGTAAAGGACACCAATCTTACTTTCAAGATTGAATTCTGAAGAAAAATAAATTATTCATATCTGCCAAACATATTTTTTATCCTTGACTTTTATAAAAATCATGTGAAATGAATAGTCCATAAAATCCTAAATGAGTTGATTGAAATGCTTGTATACAAGTCATTTACTAACCTGTCCCTGGAGGTCCATATAAAATAACACCCTTTGGCGGTTTAATTCCCATTTCTTCGTAATATTCTGGATGTGTTAGTGGTAATTCTACGGATTCCTACAGCAGCAAAAACAGAAAGCAAATAAAAACACAATGATAACAATTCTAATAGTCCTCAACAAGACTGTATTCCCATACCTTCCTCTACATTTCTCACAAATTATTCAAACCTTCAGAGTTAGGTTAATTGTACCTTGATTTCTTGAATCTGTTGGTCCAGTCCCCCAATGTCTGCATACGTCTCCTGGGGAGCTTTCTCCAGCTTCATGACTGTCACCATGGGATCTGTGTCATCACCTAGCACGCCCACCACAGCATGTACCTACATTTGTACACACAAATCAAATTGCTGTACACGTATACACAGAATCACCACCCAATAAAACTCTAAACATTAATCTGTCACCCTAACCACTGTTGAACAACTGGCTTGTATATTTCTACTTTGGAGATGTGATTTCTTTTAAGAATGCATTATCCACTTTTAATTATTCAGTTCACACTTTTATGAAGGTACAATGCCTAATTTTTCTATTGATAGTTTAAAGCTCATTTCATTTGTTCATAATTTTAAATAGAACTTCAGAATGAGTACATGTACAATAGGGTTGTGCGGTGCACCGCGATTCATACCATTCGATTCGATGCACCAATTACAAATTCCAGATTTCGGTTCGGTTTAGATTTTACATACACCAAAACAACAAATATAGCGTCCGAGTGATGTGCAGAACATGTGGATTTTTATGCAACAAGAGATTTAAATCACTACTATGTTAAGATTTAACATTTTCACCACACAGATACCAACGGAATATGGTCTGTGAGATCATTGAAGTTTATCTTTACATGTCATATAGTATTTCTATCAGTGCTGGAGTGAAATCAACATCGTAGATGATGACACAGATTAAATGTTTTGACAGATAATATAAGAAAGAAGTAAATCAATGAAGGAGAAATTGTCAAAGACTTTGAATTGATAGAATTATTGAATTTTGACATGTAAATGAAAACAATATCATATACATCTTAGATTGTCTATAGATTTGTTTAATAATCCAAAATTTAAGCTACACATTAATATAACAAATTTTAATAGACTGTTATTGTTTTCTTTTACTGTCAAAGTTATAATATGCAGTTATAAATAGATATGATGTTTACAAATTAAGACATATAGTTATACAAAACTTGAATAGAATTAAATAAAGTATGCTACTCATCAAAATTGTTAACTTTTGTGCTTTCATCAGGTAAAATTGGACCCACCATGAACCGAATCGAAAAAAAACTTAATTGTACTGTCCTAAATCGAAACCGAACCGAGCACACCTTGAATCGTCCCAGCCCTAATGTACAACAGACCTTGTGATTTAGCAGCACAGAACACCCCGGCTCCAGTTGGTCTTTGTCTACAAATGACAGGATGCTGACGTAGTGTTCGCTTCCAACAGAAGTGGAGACGATGGCGTGGTTATCGTCAATGATCTCTTCCAGCGTGCCAACAGACATTGGAGATCCTCTCAACTCATCCACTTTTGTTCTCTCTTCCTAATTAAAAAGGATCAGGAAAAAAAATTTAAACCTTACTGACTTCACATCAATGAAGCAAATGAGGACATTCTGGTAACAAATCTGTACATCATAAACAGCCAGGGAGATAATGCAAACATGTAATAAAGTTATTTTACTCAAACATTTACAGTTTTTAAAATTCACACTTTATTGTTAATATTTTTTTTATCTTTAAAGTGGTCTGACACTGATTTTGTCTGAAATCTATTTTTTTTTTTTTTTGTATTTCCCACCGATATATATTGCATTCCGGGATGTAAAAGATGTAGTGCACAGACTCTAATATGACAATTGTTAATGGCAGTATGTAGCAGATGGAGCTTAGTCGAATATTACTTGTTATCATGAGATGTTATTTACATTTTGGGGGGAAATCTTTATCCACAAATTAACAATTTTCCCCACTTTATCAAAAACTTTGAATACTTTTCCTGAATTAAGCATGATTTTGAATAAAAGAAACATGTGTTTATTGTCTTGGTGCACCAGTAAAAATCTGTGGTGCATGTGACGTAAAGTGAGAGAGGTTAACATAATATAATGCAAACAAGTTAACTAATAATAACCTGTTTCAGTTAATTAAGAGTATCGTGCGGTATTTGATGAAGAACAGGAGCAAAGAGAGGTAACTCATTGTGACAAAAAGATAACTTGCATGCGTTATTTTTCTAATAACATATTTGCATTTTGTCCCTGACTGATAAAAATACAATGTTGCTTTTTACATTTTGTGTACATGTACCTCATGTTTTTCTTCCTGTGGTTTGAGCCTCTCCTGATTTCTGATGAATTCTTCCTCCATTAGCAGGTAATCTTTGATCCTTTCTAATTTTAGAAGTTTGAGTCTGCATCGTGTGTGAGGTGTCACTACAGATATAACAAAAACCAATCACAAAATCTGTCATCAATGTTACAGATACAACAGAATGAACAATCACAAAATCTGTCATCAATGTTACAGATACAACAGAATGAACAATCACAAAATCTGTCATCAATGTTACTACCCACTGTACTGACAATTATTGCATTCGGTTCAATGCATGTAAATGATTATCTATTTCTTTGAACAGCTAATGTCAGCTTTTCTCATTGTTTACCTTGAATACACTGGATTCTTGATTTGTCAGACCAGTGAAAATTTAATGTTAGCCCTAGCTCCAGAAGTAGTGTACACAAAAGACACTAGATGTGACACACTGCAGGTTTTAATGTTATAAACACAATGATTTTCTTGTTATCAAGGCACATCTTGAACATTGAAAGGACAAATTGAACAAGAGGTACTGTGAGCAATGCTCACTAAGAATACCCCCCGATTACCCCAATCTCCCAAAGGGTGTTGGTAATAGGTATAAACTACCTCTTTTCTGAGTGTAAAAAACAAATGGCATGACAAACCAAACCATATTGCTACTTTGATGTCCAGTGCGTGTGACTTTTGACCTTTTGACCCCAAAATCAATAGGGAACATCTTCATCCCATGGGTAGTCCATATGTATGATATGGTGACGGTAGGTGGAAAGGATAACGCTTTAGAGCCTGGAAACCATATTGCTACTTCGATGTCCAGTGCGCGTGACCTTTGACCTTTTGACCCCAAAAATCGATAGGGAACATCTTCATCCCATGGGTAGTCCATATGTATGATATGGTGACTGTAGGTGGAAAGGATAACGCTTTCGAGCCCGGAAACCATATTGCTACTTCGATGTCCAGTGTGCGTGACCTTTGACCCCAAAATCAATAGGGAACATCTTCATCCCATGGGTAGTCCATATGTATGATATGGTGACTGTAGGTGGAAAGGATAACACTTTAGAGCCCGGAAACCATATTGCTACTTTGATGTCCAGTGCGCTTGACCTTTGACCTTTTGACCCCGAAATCGATAGGGAACATCTTCATCCCATGGGTAGTCCATATGTATGATATGGTGACGGTAGGTGGAAAGGGTAATGCTTTAGAGCCCGGAAACCATATTGCTACTTCGATGTCCAGTGCGCTTGACCTTTTGACCCCAAAATCGATAGGGAACATCTTCATCCCATGGGTAGTCCATATGTATGATATGGTGACGGTAGGTGGAAAGGATAATGCTTTGGAGCCCGGAAACCATTGCGTATACAGACAGACGGACAGACCGATTCCAGTATACCCCCCCACAACTTGTTGCGGGGGGTATAAAAATATGAATAAATCATTTTTTAAAAATACACATTGGCCTACAACTACATTTACTTGATGTCTTTTAAAAAGAACATTTTCCTACTTAAAAATTTTGAACTCAAAAACTAACAGTATACAAGTAAGTTTGAATCCAAATTACAGGAACCTAAGGCTGTTGGTGTTCATGCAAACTCAGGGGTCGAAATTAACTTTTTCTACCACAGGCTAATTTTAGCCTACAGGTAAAAAATCCACAGGCTATAATGAAAACCTACAAGCTAAAATAAAAATAATGAAGCAGTGCTCTTTTTTCATATGTTTGTTTTAAATCAATGATTTTCCCCATCATTACTGAGCCTAGTGGGCCAACAGGCATCGTTTGGACAAGACACTATTAGTTACGTAAGTCATATGGCATGCAATGTTTACGTCTCTTAATTCTCGCACCTCTAATCCACAACCTGTTTACTGCAGGTCTAGATCCAGTCTTCCAATTTCATGCCACATCAGGGTTGTCAGTAGTGATTTTTTAAAGAGAATCCCGGAATCAGGGTTTTTATATGCAGCACGATCACGAGCCCCATGAACTTTTTTGATAATCGTCTACAGTCATCTTCTCTAGCCAAGGGTTTACGATCCACTCCGCTTCTCTACAAACTTTGTAGAAAAGAGGAGCAGATCCTAAACCCTTGGCTAGCGAAGATGCTACACGGTGAGCAGTGCACTCGTGTCATCACTACAACCCAATCTCACTATGACAATAAATTAATTTAGGTAGGACATTCTCATGATTCTGATAAAAATAACTACCCTCAGACTTGGTAAAACATAGACTCCGATTGTTTTTTTTTTTTGAATAAATAAATTAAAAAAACCTCAGACTTGGAATTCAATTTAATCACCCCTATAGGTGAACAGGACTCGTGGCGTATGTCTATATTTTTCATCATAATGTGATGTCCGACTAGGGCTGTGCACCGCGATTCATACCATTCGATGCACCGATTACAAATTCCGGATTTCGGTTTGGTTTAGATTTTACTTACACCAAAACAACAAATATGACGTCCGAGTGATGTTGAAAACGTGTTTTTTTTATGCAACAGAGATTTAAATCACTACTGTGTTGAGACTCAGCATTTTCACCACTCAGATACCAACAGAATTGGATCTGTAAGATCATTGCAGTTTATCTTTACATGACATATAGCATTTCTGTCAGTGGTGGAGTGAAATCAACATCATAGGTAATGACACAGATTTGACAGTTAATATGAGAGAAGTAAATCAATAAAGGAGAGATTTTCAAAAACTCTCAATTGATAGAATTGTTGAATTTTTGCATATCAATGAAAACAATATCATATACATTTTAGATTCACTATAGATTTGTTTAATAATCCAAAACTTATGCAGCACATTAATATAACAAATTTTGATAGACTGTCAGTGTTTTCTTTTTTCTATCAAAGTTATAAAATGTCATTATGAATAGATATGATGTTTACAAATGACGACATATAGTTATATAACTTGAATAAAATCAAATTAAATATGCTACTCATTAAAATTGTTAATTTTTGTGGTGTCATTAGATAAATTGGACCTAACATGAACCGAATCGAAAATAACCAAACCGTGCTGTTCTGAATCGAAACCGAACCGAATCGAGCTAACACTGAATTGTCCCAGCTCTATGTCTGACCACTAAAACATTTGTTTGACTCCTGAGTTTCTTAAAAATTATAAAAGAAAAATCTGGATAGGAACGGTTGTTGACACTGTTCGTTCATGGAAGCGTTTGTATGATTCAGAGTGCAAGTTTAAGAAAAGCGAATAGCGCATCACCGAATAAAACGGATACAATACGATCAGAGTTTGTAAATCACCACTCGCTAAGATTTTCGAGTGTCCACTATTTTTACTCGCTATTTTTTCAAATGTATTCGCATTTTGCGAGTATTTCTCGCTAATTTCGAGCCCTGAAACTTGATGATGTGAATCACAGAATGTGTCCATTGCAAGATCTACAAAATGTCACTCAGTAACAAAAATCCTCAAAATGTTTCAATAACATATGATCAGATAGAAACTAGATTCACGTAAAAAGTATATTGGTCCATGGGAACTAAATTTCCTCCATGTGGAATAAAAAAGCTAACTCAGGGCTCGAAATTAGCGATAAATACTCGCAAAATGCGAGTACATTTGAAAAATAGCGAGTAAAAAGTGGACACTCGAAAATCTTAGCGAGTGGTGATGTACAAACTATAATCGTTTTGAATTTCAAGTGTAAGGTTTTTGTTATTCATTTATCTAAAAAAAAAAAAAATCGGAGTCTATATTTTACTAAGTCTTCCAGTAGTTATTTTTATCAGAATCATGAGATTGTCCTATCTAAATTAATTTATTGTCATATTGAAGTCGGGTTGTAGTGATGACACGAGTGCATTGCTCACCACGTAGACAATTATCAAAAAAGTTCATGGGGCTCGTGATCGTGCTGCTTATAAAACCATGAGTCCGGGATTCGCTTTGAAAAATCACTAGTGACAACCCTGATGTGGCATGAAATTGGAAGACTAGATCTAGACCTGCAGTAAACAGGTTGTGGATTAGAGGTGCGATAATCAAGAGACCTAAATATTGCATCATATGACTTACGTAACTTAGTGTCTTGTCCAAACGATGCCTGTTGACCCACTATGCTCAGTAATGATGGGGGAAATCATTGACTTAAAAAAAAACACAAATGAATAAAAGAGCACTGCTTCATTATTTTTATTTTAGCTTGTAGGATTTTTTACCCACAGGCTAAAATTAGCCTGTGGTAAAAAAGTTAATTTCGACTCCTGTAACTTGAGACATCCAAAAAAATTGGGATAGATGACCAAAAAATATTTGGTTCTTGTATCATATGAGTTTCATAGTTTTGTTTGCCAAACCTTGTGGTAGTTTACTGGCAGTGTCAGGACCCTTCGACTTCTTCTTCTTTTTGCCGACCCTTGTTGGAACTGGGGGTTCATACTTCTTCTTCCTTTCCTGTGGTAAATAATAAAATTTCAATGAATTTTATTTTTCCATTGATAAGATACCATAAAAATATTGTGTTGATGCCTTTTGTCATTGGATCACTTACCTTGTCATCTTTCTTATCCCCCTGACCACCTCCTCCACCTCCTGCTTGTTGGTTTCCCTATAAAATGAATTAAATATGGTAAAGGGGGTCATGCAGAAAGTGCAGAGAGTCTTGAAATAGAAAGGTATGATACAGTCAATCTGTTTAAAATCAACTCCTCGATCCACTCCTTTATTTTCATATGGTCCTCATGATTCTCAGATTGAAGATACACTTTACTAATAAAGCTTATTTGTATATTCCTATAGGAAATGATCATTTGTTTATTTCTGTGTCGTAAAATAAAAATAAAGTTCTTGTTTCGGGGGGATGCAGGGTATCTTTCACGGCCTCACATTGTTTCAGCTTTACATTTCAAAACAATGTTTCTCAGCCTCGTAGGTTATGCTGCAACATCCACAACAAGGCATATTTTATCAAATTTCTTTCATTATCATATAGCGTGGGTCCATTGTCATTTATAAACACTGTTGATTCATTTAAATTTGAAGCAGTTAATTATCACCAAAAATCGTTTTCATTAGTCTCTTAATTACGGGATTTTTTTCTAATGCTAATATTTTACCTGAAGATACTGGAAAGGGGCACTAGATCTATCGTAAAGCTACACAGATGTACTGTAAATACCCCCCCCCCCTTTTTTTGTGTGACAAACTCGTCATCAGCAATCATCTACATTTACATGTTCTATACTATAAATACATTAAACTTCACTTGATCAATAGCAATTGTAAAGTTCTATATATAAATATCAAAAATTACTAATAATTCACGTCGCTATATTTTAGGAGAAATCAAAACTGCAACTCACCATTCTTCAAAATACCGGATATGGATAAATTTTACGGAATCCGATCCCGATTGATTAGAATTGAGCCTGGAACAACTTTCGCTGTAAAATATTTTGCGAAATGTAATTATTTCACCATGATTACATTAGAGAGTTATTAATTTCCTGTTCCATTGCTCTAATACAGATAACTTGAAATATACTAAACGAGAAGAAAACTCATTGAGATGAGACAGTGTCACACTGCGGCTCACTTAAAACTGATGTCTCAAGGAATATTTTTAAATTGTTTTGTTTTGAACATGATTTATTGATACTAGTATCAAAAGGATTGAAAATGATTTCTTACAAATAAATAAGTTCCTCTCCTTAAATAACACAATAATATTTACAATAATACATCGTGCATTTTGACTTTAAAAAATATCTCTTACATACAAGTGGAACTGGATTAAATAACATAGTACATATTTTGTACATAGTGATACTTAAAAACTGTTTTTAGTCTGTAACTACAAATATGCATTATGCTATAATAGCTGCCCCCCCCCCTAATTTTTTTTTTAATTTAAGGTAAGTCTCTTGTTTAGAAAAATGTAAACGATAAAAGAAACAATAATTTCTTCTACTCTCGGAGAAATACACGACAAAATCTTTTGATTCATTGAAGTACTTTTATTGGGAGAGTTTACATTTGTTCCAAACACCCTTAAAATATGCGTCATTTCATCAATTTTACTTCAATGAATATGACAGAAAATACATAGGAGACATATTTCAAGCCCTTTAAAATCTGTAAAATCCAGGAGCTTCGGAAGGCTTCGTCCCCTGACCCCCCCTCCCCCCCCCGGGCTTCGGGGCCCCTGGATCCACTGCCTCATAAAGTTGCGCCCCGTAACTGCAATTCCTGGATCCGCCCCTGCCAAGAAATCCCGTCCAGTTCTCATTTTAAGTTACTTTTACAAAGGATCGGTCTCCCAAATTCGATACATGAGCCTATAACAATTTCACTACAAACATGCATGGGTACATGCATATACCTAATCATTACCAATAATACAGGTTTAATAAAAAAAATAATTATGTTTTCCGCCACACTCAACAATTTTTCAGTTATCTGGTGGCGCCCAGTTTTTATTGGTGGAAGAGAGAACCCAGATACAATGTACCTGGGAAGAGACCACCGACCTTCTGAAAGGAAACTGGGAAACTTTCTCAGGTTTAATAAAACAATATTTGATGTAGTACTCATTTTATCACTGGTGTTGAAGTCAAACTAAATATCATGAAACGATTGCATATAAAAGGGAGATAAGGGACTACAAATGAGCTGATTATAAAACATTAACGAAGCAGATGGAAATTTCTTAAACACAATTAAAACAAGCATGAAAAAGCATATCTCAACAAAAATAATAACAGTTCGACCTAGATATTACGTTTTTAAGAACATCTCCATCAAAAGGTTAATGAGGGGAAAAAATGTATTCATAGAAAGCAGTTACTGTAGGACTCAAACTCAAACACTGGGAAAAGTATCGTTTCTTACGAAAAAGTTATTGATGAAATACGAATTTCCAGGGATAAACACAACTACAAATTATCAGATCAAATAGGTAAATCCATACCTCCTAGAAAATGGGAGAGAATGGCTAAATCTTTGACTAAACAAAACAATAATAGCAAGTCACTACTAGTACTACCCTTAAGTTCCACAGATCCAGAGCCGCCACTTGATTACACTCTCTGTGATTTTGTTATTACAGAACAGGAAGTTCTGGATCAGCTTCAAACCAGGTCCTGATCAGGGGCGGATTTAGAAATTGCGGTATGGGGAGGCGCAACATTATGAGGCAGGGGTCTGGGGGCCGCCTTGAGGCCCCCAGTCGGTCCAGGGCAAAGCCCTGGTGGGGGCCCCGGAAGCTCCTGGATTTTACAGATTTTATAGGGCTTCAAATATGTCTCCTATGTAGTAATTTGTACCATTTTCTGTCATTTTTGATGGAGAGAAATCATTAAAATGACGCATATTTTAAGGGTTTTTGGGGGAAAATGTAAATTCTCTAAAAAAAAAAAAAAAAAAAAAAAAAAGTAATTCAATAGATCAAAAGATTTTGTCATTTATTGCTCTGAGAGTGGAAGAAATGATTGCTTTTTTTATCGTTTACATTTTCGTAAACAAGAGACCATGCATGATTTACATAGAATTTGAAAATTATGGGGGGGGGGGGGGGGGGGGGTATATCTCACTCAATAGTAAAACCCCTAACAAAACTAAAATTCTTCCTATTTAATAATTAGTTAACTTCCAGATATCTGGAAACATTCTCAAATCACTCCTGTCTATAAAAATAAGGTAGCGCACATGACACAAACAACTATCGGCCGATATCAATAACATCAGTTGTATGTAAAATCTCAGAAAAAATATATTTAAACATATTTACAATTTTGTCATGAAAATGACAAAATGAATAAATATCAATCCGGGAACACATATACTTCATGTAACCGATTGAAAATTTAAAGAATGTTAAAGCATACAATCAAATAGGATTCATTGATGAAAAATTATTTTTCTTATGTTCGACCCATCATAATTCATGGGTTAGCTCCCCAATATTTACTTCAGCTGTGTATTTTACCTTCTAATTCTTAATCACAGTGCTGGATGCGAGGACAGGTTACCACCAGATAGCAATATAGGAAAATCACAAGGAGAGAACTGTTTTTACTGTAGGGCCATTGGGATTCTACGAATTCCATCAGATGAGCTAGGGCTGATTTTGGTTATTTTTCCAAAAACTCAGATTACCTGATCATGATATACCGATACAGCTCACGGCGGGTGTGACCGGTCGACAGGGGATGCTTACTCATCCTAGGCACTTGATCCCACCTCTAGTATATCCAGGGGTCCGTGTTTGCTCAACTATCTATTTTGTATTACTTATAGGAGTTATGAGATTGATCACTGTTCGTTATCCTCACTTTTCATTAAGCTCCCGAAATTCAGGAATACCAAGTGTACAATTACAAGATATACAACAGTAAGGGTCTACAGAAAACCAAATCACATTTAAAAGACACCCGCCCCCTCCAATTAAAAACTTTCTGTCTGAATGTACAAAATGGTATACTAACTATACCCCCCCCCCCCTTCAACCAGCTTTCCCGTGCTGGGCTTTGAGGAATAATTTACACATATATTTTAATAATGGAAATTCAAGAAAAACAAATAGCACAATACAATGTATTCCATGGATATTTTATTTATCAAATGTCTCGGATATAAAAGTGCAGATAAATCACAATACATACAGAAAATACTGACCAAAGCATCAATGAAAATTAGAAATATACCATCTTATCATGCATGTTACACATACATCAATGCGTACATACACATGTATTTACCCATATGATGGTTGAAGGACAATCGGAAAAATCTAGTATAGAAATATAACGGGACAGGTAGAGATCATAGTCACAATAATACTACAATCGCACTTTTCCCATCGAGTTATAAGTCCGTGGATTTGCCGTTTTTTGAGTGAACGGGGTATAACTCCGAAATTAATGCTGATTTATTCATATGATAGAATTCAAGTACATTCTGTGACCAGGGGGGCGTAAAATATATATTCATAGATACACATAACATAATGATTAATTAAAACATCTAATCAATTAAATTGCAACAACAGTATTTTTTCTTATCTATGGGTGATGAGGTAGTTTTCATCAGTGAGGAGTCATCCATAGACTTTTCCACAATTCGCTAAGGACCAATATTCAGAACATATACTTTGGTAATTAAATTTGGGAAATCTCATGAAAAAAGGTTTATCGTAGAATTGTCACACTTGAGAAGAGCACATCTTTGATTCCCTGGTATGAAATGGTAGAAGGAAAAGAGGTCGGCCAAAGGAAACGTGGAGAAGACCGGAGGAGAGAGAGAGAGAGAGAGAGAGAGAGAGAGAGAGAGCAGCTAGGGTTTACAAACTGGACTGAAACAGCAAGAGCTGCATAAGACAGGACAAACTGGAAAATGTGTGTTAGAGGTTCTATTCTCCAGGAGGAGAGAAGGCACTAAGTCAAAAGTAAGTCATGAAACTGCAGATATCGTATTTACTAATTAAAAGAAAGAAAACACACGTACAGGGACCAGAAATGGAGATAATCTATAGACTAAACTTACAAAACATTCCCATGTGAAATAAATACAGTGACATGATTTTTCATTTTTATATTTCGTATTTCGCTGGAGATGCCTATATTTAGCGTCTGCTTGTTCAATAAATTTATATGTGCATGTGCAAAATAAAAACACAGGTGAAAAAAAAATCGTCATTTATATAATCTTTTATATACATTTAATCAAAGTGCAAAGTTTTTAGACAATTTCATGAAGAAGAAACACCGTCTTTAACTCGCAAAATCAGCGGCATTTTATTAGCCTCGTGATATCACAGATATGCTTAGAATATTGGTCATGCGGATCATGACAGCAAGAACACAAATATATCAATAACGAAGTAAGGTATATAATAACATCAATTAAAGTTGTAACATAAATAACAAATAAAACAATGTCATATACTATAGTGTATAAAATGTAAATAGATTTGATTCATGAAATAATATCAGTGGAGTACTTTTATTGGTGTTGAATCTCTTTCAAATGAACAGAAATCTGTCACTTTTTAAATCTCCGTGTAGGAGGTGAGAGCTTTGTCTCCCAGCAGTGGGATCTGTACAGGTTCACTCTTTCGTTTCTGTCTGACAACAAAAATGAGGACGCAAATCATGCCTACTAATACTAAACACGCCACCCCTATACCAATACCACCTAAGGAAGAGGCGGATCTCGTCTTCCCGGAGTCCGCGCTGTCAGGAGCAGTGGTGGGATCTCGCTTTGAATCTGAATGTTCAGACAACATCAAGCTGTTTTTACCGGTGTAGAAAAAGGGATTATCCTGGAAAGAAAAAGTTTCGTCTTAAAACATCAGACATATATAAAACGAACATTGGTATATGTGGTACAAAAATTATACCCTCAGGTAATTAACGTTTTGTAGTATTTTCATTTTTTTGGACGATTTTTGCTCTGAATATTTTGGCAAAATTTGATAAAAGATAATTATATGTCGTAGGCAACACACAGCACTGGGGCATTCTATCTCCTCCTTTGGAGTCCACTTTAACCTCTTCTGTCCCACGGGTTCAATCTAAAATTATACACCATAAGAATACAGAAAAATTTAGATAAACAACACATTGTCAAATGTATGACAAGCTGTATATCGAATTTGAAATAGGAAGCACTACGACAGGTACCATATTGTTCCACAATGCTTCCGCCGCACACTTGTGTCCCTTCTCGCTGAGATGGAAACAATCTGGGGCGAAGTAACTTAGATCCGCCTCGTTGGAATCGGGCTGAAATGTCATGGCATTGTATTCGATAAAATCAAAAAATGAACATTGTAGTCAGGTTGCGCATGGATATTTATAGGTATACTTGTACATTAATATTTATATGTATATACATGTACAATTTTGCTTTAAAGTGACAACTGTTACACTATTTCTTTCATCTTCAATAAAAAAAAACAATGTTACTCAAAGAGAAAACCCCCTGACAGTTGTTAATCTGATTTACTCGGATAGGAAATACATAACGCTACCAATCTCGGAATATCTGTTTCTTCGTAGAAAGGTTGCGCAACAACAGTAAAATCATCCCTGGTATCGTATCGACCGGAACTGGCGAGGTCTGCAATAGCTTTCTGATACGACTTCACGGCAGCCCGCATTTCATCTCTCTCCTTCTCAGTTGGGAAGGTTCCACATCGGCACAAAAAGCTAAGCATAAAACAGTAAAACACACTTATAGTGAAGAGCTGAATTTTGATTCGTTATAAGATTAATTCGTTATATCCAATGAGTTCATAATATGCTTTAAAACAACAAGAAAAGAAAATCACTTCGCTGTAAGCGAGAATTTATTATATGCGTCTTCGCTGTAACCATGTTTTACTGTAGTACTATTAATTGAGAGTAAAAAAGAAAGGGGAAAAAAAAAACCGGGACAAATACAATGTCATGTAGCGCTTTTAATTTCTTTACAAATGAAAGATTATCGCCCCACCCCCCCCCCCCTTCCGGGATTTTAAATAATGCAGTACAGGAAAATGAACTCAAAACTTACAAATGAATTGTATCACAGATGAGACCTTCATTGAGGACGTTGATGTCCGCAATATTCAGAGTCTCCACAACGTTGACAAAGGCCCTGGGGATGTTTTGGTGCAGGATGTCTAAAGCCTCCGTCACGTGCCCAATGAAGTTCGCTGTACTAAAGGTTTCCTAATATTTAAAAATGGTCAGTTGATAGTGAAATTTTGTATCAACTAAAACATATTATCTTCCATATCATTTCCTCTAGAACAGAATTTTAAACAATCGGGAATGAATGCTTAATTTCTTACCTTGTCATCGCAGTAGTCACAGAGGTCATTTCCGCCAATAAACAGGGTGATAACTTTCCAGTCATTTTCAAAATCTACACCGGGTTCCTCCTTCAATCGCTCCACCAACAATTTGGCCTGTCCAGGCATGTCTCTACACAGAATTTACAAAGACATTTTAAGATACACATGCATGTGTAAAGGACATGTGATCAGGTTTAAATGAATCTTCTTTTGGCTAGCGATCATGCACAGACTTCGTTTCACGTCCACCCACCGCTGGGTTAGAATAGGTCCTCAGTACCCTTGATTGTCGTAAAAAGCGACTAAATGGGACGGTCCTTCGGGTGAGACCACAGGGGCTGATACCATAAATATATATTTATGGTATCGCAGAGTTCGGGCCCAAAATGGTATCGCAGAGTTCGGGCCCAAAACGGGCTTAGCCCCTGTGGGTGAGACCGCTAAAACTGAGGTCCGTGCCACAGCAGCGTGGCACGATAAAGAACCCTTCCTGCTCAAAGATCGCAAGAACCGAGCATAGGCCGAAATTTTGCAGCCCTTCTCCGACTATGGTGACGTCTCCATATGAGTGAACAATTCTTGAGAGGGACGTTAAATAATATACAATCAATCCATCCATCCATCCACCCACCTCGCCTGGTCTCCTGGGTTAGCCACGTTGAGGTGTGCGTTTGCGCTGTCGACATCCCCCCTTCCCACAGAGAATCCTTTTATATCCGGGTTATACTTCTTTAAGATGTCTGTAGGAAAAAGAGTATCATATACACTAACAAACAGCTTTTTCACTAAACATGAAATTATCACAATTAGGCCACTGACTGAAAATAAACTACTTACTTGCCAAAGTGACATAATCCTCTACCTGTTTGTCTCCACCAATACTGAAGACAGAAATTCATTGTTACAATCATATTATACACCATTATCAGCAATATTCTACATACACTATTGTACTATAGACTGCAGATTCTACAGTGCTAGAATATCTAGAAAAATAATTCAGAGCAAGGACGGATCAAGAATTTTTCAGGGGTGGGGAGGGATGGAGGTTCCAACTTAGACAACTTATTGGGGGTCCAATCCATTCCAGGGATCTAGGAATAATATTTTACAATCAACTGCATGGAAATAGGGGGTAATCATAAAACCTTTAGATCCACACCTATTGACCCACCCACCCACGATAGATCCGCGCTTCAGAAAGATACGTATAGGAACCCCATTAATGGTTGTGATAATCTTACCTCCAGGATAGTCCCCGGTACTCTGTAAGAAGACCAATAACAGTCTGGGCCTGAATTCCGGTGCCGGCCTGTTCATAAATTTAATCACATTTAACAGCTCAACAACCTTTTTGCTGTACTATATCATTTTATTGGCATTGAAGAAATATTCTACACTTGTATATAGCATAAAAGCATCATATGTATAATTATCAATGAATGTACAAACCGTTATTGAATCGCCTACTCCAGCCACCACTTTTATATCCTGTGGCGTCAAATTATGTACTGGAAAAAAAACACAGATGCAAAGATTTTAATGAGGAAAGAAACCCTAAATCGTAGGCATCCCGCCTGCTACCCGACATCGAGTGTTTCAAAACCAGTTTGTACAAAAATAAAGTGCCAAAGTGATATCAGCAGTTTTTCTAGAGGTCATTTACAATCTTTTAAAACCAAAATTTGAATGCGAAGAATTTTAAGTATTTTACTCCAGAAATTTAGGATTGTTTTTTCTAAAATAAAATTTCAAACATCAAACTCTCGGCTCCAGTAGAAGTGCGGAGATGGTCGTGTACTCCGTTAAGGGATAGATCATATGTACACCCTCTATTTCAAGACAAGCTGCCAACGAATTACACTGTTTTAATGTGAAATCACTAAAATGCTATGCATGTATATTCTTAAAATTTATGATTCGGTCCAAGACTTACGGTACTTATTTTAATGTGCCCTATTACTTTTACTTCTGGGGTCGTATGCACAATTTAACTCCTTACCTTTACATATCTGACCTTTAATCTTTTACGTCTGACCTTTGTGTCGTTTACCTCTGACCTTTGTATTTTACAATATGTATTGTACCCCATGTATCATATTATAATCCCGTGGGGATCCGGGTTACAATAGATCCTCAGTACCGTTTGATTGTCGTAAGAGGCGACTAAATGGGGCGATCCTTCGGATCACAGGGGCTAAGCCCGTTTTTGGGCCCGAACTCTGTGATACCATAAATATTTATGGTACCACAGAGTTCGGGCCCAAAACGGGTTTAGCCCCTGTGCTTCGGATGAGACCGCAAAACCCGAGGCACCGTGTCACAGCAGTTGTGACACCATAAAGATGCCTCCCTGTTCAAAGGTTGTAAGCGCCGAGCATAGGCCTAAATTTTGCAGCCCTCCACCGGCATATGAGTGAAAAATTCTCAACAGGGACGTTAAACAATATACAACCAACCAACATCATCTTACATACATAAAGTGAACAATAATGAGCTCTGCCAATATCGACCGGTCGTTGTAGCTCAGTGGTAGAGCGTTCGCTTCGTAACTGAGAGGTCGTGAGTTTGAGCCCCGCTCGTGCATGGCCGCGTCAAACGTAATAGTGACTGATTGCTCCTTCGCCAAACGCTCGGCAATTAGAAGTGAGAATCATGGTTCTTTCCGTTTTTAAAAACGGAGATCCCGTGTCACTACAGGCGTTGGCACGATAAAGAACCCTCACTGTTACGGCCCTGAGCGCTAAGCATAGGTCTAAATTTGTGGTACTTAACTTACAGCTGGTGACGTCTCAATATGAGTGAAAAATTTCCCCACGGGACGTAAATTCAAATCAATCAATCAATCAATCCTCTACCAATAAATAATTTATGATGCAGTGTAAAATTCAAAAGGTGAAAATTTACAGATCACGATTAATGGAAAGAGGAGGAAAAAGTTCCCCAGCATTGTTCTCGATGGAGACTTGTGTTTGATTAATGTACTAGTGTAGTGTACTGTTATCATCATTATGCTGAATTGATATCTATCTCGCTGCACTTCCGGTCTAATAAAGTACTAATATACGTGCTGTTTGGTCACTCTACTTCTCCTGTAAACATACAGTATTTGTTTTTCTTTTAAATTCTACAAGTTTTATGACCCCCAGAACTAAGCTACAAACATTTTACAAGTGCATTGTCCATTGTAATCTTGATACCATTCATACCTTGTGTATCAAGAAACCTGTGAAATTCATAATTGGAATTCAAAGTCTAAATGATGTAAACATTTCATTTCTCACTTGATGAATTCTTTGACTAAGGCACTTGTCATGTTACAATGAAATTAGTAATTGATGAATTCTTTGACTAAGGCACCTGCCATGTTACAATGAAGTTAGTAATTGATGAATTCTTTAACTAAGGCATCTGCCATGTTACAATGAAGTTAGTAATTGATGAATTCTTTAACTAAGGCACCTGCCATGTTACAATGAGGTTAGTAATTGATGAATTATTTGACTAAGGCACCTGCCATGTTACAATGGAGTTGGTAATTGATGAATTATTTGACTAAGGCATCTGTCATGTTACAATGAGGTTAGTAATTGATGAATTAACTAAGGCACCTGTCATGTTACAATGAAGTTAGTCATTGATGAATTATTTGACGAAGGCATCTGTCATCTTACAATGAGGTTAGTCATTGATGAATTATTTGACTAAGGCATCTGTCATCTTACAATGAGACTAGTCATTGATGAATTCTTTAACTAAGGCACCTGTCATGTTACAATGAAGTTAGTCATGGATGAATTATTTGACTAAGGCATCTGTCATCTTACAATGAGGTTAGTCATTGATGAATTATTAGACTAAGACACTGTCATCTTACAATGAAGTTAGTAATTGATGAATTATTTGATTAAAGTAATTGATGAATTATTTGACTAAGACAACTGTCATCTTACAATGAGGTTAGTAATTGATGAATTATTTGACTACGACACCTGTCATCTTACAATGAAGTTAGTAATTGATGAATTATTTGATTAAAGTAATTGATGAATTATTTGACTAAGACAACAGTCATCTTACAATGAAGTTAGTAATTGATAAATAATTTGATTAAAGTAATTGATGAATTATTTGACTAAGACAACTGTCATCTTACAATGAGGTTAGTCATTGATGAATTATTTGACTAAGGCATATGTAATCTTACAATGAAGTTAGTCATTGATGAATTAACTAAGGCACCTGCCATGTTACAATGAGGTTAGTAATTGATGAATTATTTGACTAAGGCATATGTCATCTTACAATGAAGTTAGTCATTGATGAATTAACTAAGGCACCTGCCATGTTACAATGAAGTTAGTCATTGGTGAATTATTTGACGAAGGCATCTGTCATCTCACAATGAGGTTAGTAATTGATGAATTATTTGACTAAGGCATATGTCATCTTACAATGAAGTTAGTCATTGATGAATTAACTAAGGCACCTGCCATGTTACAATGAAGTTAGTCATTGATGAATTATTTGACTAAGGCATATGTCATCTTACAATGAAGTTAGTCATTGATGAATTAACTAAGGCACCTGTCATCTCACAATGAGGTTAGTAATTGATGAATTATTTGACTAAGGCATATGTCATCTTACAATGAAGTTAGTCATTGATGAATTAACTAAGGCACCTGCCATGTTACAATGAAGTTAGTCATTGATGAATTATTTGACTAAGGCATATGTCATCTTACAATGAAGTTAGTCATTGATGAATTAACTAAGGCACCTGCCATGTTACAATGGGGTTAGTAATTGATGAATTAACTAGGACATTGTCATTTTATAATGAGGTTAGTAATTGATGAATTAACTAAGGCACCTGTCATATTACAATGAGGTTAGTAATTGATGAATTAACTAAGACATTGTCATCTTACAATGAGGTTAGTAATTGATGAATTAACTAAAGCACCTGTCATATTACAATGAGGTTAGTAATTGATGAATTATTTGACTAAGACATTGTCATCTTACAATGAAGTTAGTAATCCTTCTTCCCTACCTGTTACAGGTCCTCGTTTGACCGAGTATGTGGAGCACGGAAACGTGGGCAACTTCAGCTGGAAAGACGGAACGAGTTTCATATATAGAATAAAGTCAATACATCTCCAATGTTTTTACCTTCAATATTGAAATGGTAGCCATTACCTCATGAATGTGAACAATGTGCGCATGAATCTAGAGAAATATAGTACTCACGACTATTTTAATGGCTGGGAATATTTCGACAGAAATGAAAGTAAAATGTAAATAAAATCAAAAAAAAATCACAGTTTTTAAAATACTTGAGAGTATGAACAGCAACGCTTCACGCCAGCATACCTAAGTTTGTTGACGTAAAGCGCCATGTGTGCAGTTCATGCCCTCACTTCTTTTCAAAAATGAAATTTATTTCTCAAACAAAAACAAGCATACATATGTACATAATGTAGTTATACATGTAACTTACGGATCACATCATATCAGAAACATGAAACATTAATATGTCTTGTCCCTATAATAGACTTCTGCTGAATTTTCGCACTAACCTTCCCACTCCACACAAATACAGACATCACAAAATGCATGTACTAACGTACATGTAAAAGGGTGTTTGATTTATGGCGGATTGCACAAATACCCTGTATTTCAAATACAAACAGCCTGGATAATTATGGTTACTCACGTCATTTTCGGAGACTCTGAATTTTTTGACATGTTCAGCAAAGAGTTTGTTCAGCGTTGCGTTGTTTGCTTGGCTCAGAATAAAGTCACGATATTGGGTGAAGTCAGCAGCTGAATAGAAGGGGGGAAAAGGAAAATCTTATAGTTTAAAATGTTCTGCAATGAATTCTTCAACATCCTAGAATTCCGGTAACTCCGTCTAAAATGTTTGAATTCATTTCATACGCCAAGGAGGTTCTCTCTCTCTCTCTCTCTCTCTCTCTCTCTCTCTCTCTCTGTGCGAAACTTAAAAATGTGGACAAGAAACGAACTAAACAAATACAGTTTGAATCTAATTTTGATGATAACGGTGTGACCTTTGAACACTTATGTTTTGTGAAGTTCCGTCCACATTAGGACCACAGGCGCTCGACGTTAAATATCTAAAATAAAAGAATGTCTTCCTATAAACAAAATATTCACTAACATTTTGTTTACAAGAAGACAATTTTATAAAGCGCTTGTGATTGGGTCATATTTGAAATATTGCATAGCTGAAGAGTTTCAATATTATTCATATTTCATCTAAATGATATATTAAATTCCTTTGACCTCGAGATTTACCAATAACCATAGTGTAATTCAAAGAGTGTACAATTTTTCAGAAAAATTTATGCACTAGTCTCTTAAATTGCCCTTGGGTTGACATGAGTCCCTTTTTCGCCCTGCTGTTGTTCAGGTGTTTGATTTTTAAGAGAATTCCAAGGTCAAAGTCACAAGGTCAAACATTATGACATCAAACGGAATTTCTGGTCATAAAGAATTTATTTACAAAATATCAAATTCCTACCTTAAACAGATAATAAGATATTATTCTTAAAAGTATGTCAATTTCTACGTTAAGAGGTCAGAAACTACCAAAAGAAAGGTTTTATAACAAGGAAAGACAAATTCTCTATCACTCTGACTCGTCATTCACAAGTTGTGAACAAGGTTAATTTTAGACAGACAGACAGACAGGAAAAAACAATACAACCCCGTGATCCCCCCACCTACTTTAGTCATAGGGGCATAAAAAACCTTTGAATCCACACACCTTAGAAACGTTTGCATTTTGATATGATTAGTGTGGTCCTTCTAATCTTGAAAATAGTTTGTTTTTATTAATTTCTTGTTTAATTAATTTCCTTATTTTCTATATTTGGTCATTCAATTCCTATTCAAAAGATGACATTCTTCAAATTCAAACACATTTAATATCCCAGTCAATGGGTCGAATGAATATTCTTCTATAAAAATTTGATCTATTATGGTCCAAAATCTCAGGCTTTCAAGTGACTTTTTGTGAAAAATAAGGGCCTGTTTAGGTCAACATTTTTCATAATTAAGGGCTAATTTTAGGATTTTTCAGACAAAAATAAGGGTAATACTTCCTAATCAATAAAAAGAAAAAAAAATAATCTGTACTAACCACCAGGAACAAATGTGTTTTATTTTACAGGGTCATTTTCGGTCATTGATAAAATGATTAATATTGACATGGATTTCGATATCATATTTCAGAAATCAAGTAAACTTTTCTTAAACAGTTCTATAATAATGCACACTTAAAAAAAAGAAAAAGAAATTGTTTTTAAGCATTAAACCTTATATCAATATTGCTATGTAGAAACCGGTTTTATTATTAGCTGTCGCAGGAAGGGTCTCCGTGACCGAGTGGTTAGAGCATCGGTGGTCCTTCCCAGGTACATTGTATCTGGGTTCTCTCTTCCACCAATAAAAACTGGGCGACAAAAGATAACTGAAAAAATTTTGAGTGTGGCGGAAAACATCAATCAATCAACCAACCTGTCGCAGGAGCGGCCGATCTTTGTGGCTGTGTTAGAAAGTTCGAAGTGCGCAAGAGAAAATGGGAAATAAATTTTCATTGTTTCGTACGTTAGAATATTTCCTTATCGATAACATGCATAAAAGTTCTAAATAAATTCTTTTTGAAAATATATAATTATAAGACTTGATTACTGTAATCAATACGTTTCATTTTATTCATTGTTCACTAAATACTATGAATTTACAATTCTGTATACGAAAGTTTTACAATAAGTACTCCCCTGAATGTCAGTTGTGTATAAAATATAAATGACCTTACAAGCATGGGCGGATTTATGATTTCAATTTAGAGGGGCGTGGAAAAAATCTGAGAGACAAGGAGTCTGTTGGTCGCCTTTAGATCCTCAGTTCACCCTGATGGGGTCCAGGGGTAAAGCCCCCGGAACGTCCAGAGTTTAACTGCATTTTAATAATGAAATCGGGTGTAATACTATTACAATTTTCAAGTACACATGGTACAATCTAATTTACAATATGTAGGAATAAATAATGTTTCAGTTTTCATCCAATGATGTTTAATAACGCTGTGTCTAACATCGACTTGAGTGACACCCTACATCATTTTTTGTTTTCTCGGAACTTCCTCGATATGCATGTTGTAGCACTTGTAAGGTTAAGATCTTTCGAAGGTTTAAAATGATTTATTTTAAGTTCTGCTGCAATTTTAACCGGACACATCCAATACATATATACACATGTGTGTGTGTGTGTGTGTGTGTGTGTATATATATATATATATATATATATATATATATATATATATATATATATTTCATGCATTTATAATTGAAACTCTCAAGTGCTCTTACACAATGGATAGTACATGTGATGCTTTTTTAAAAAGTGAGTTTTCAAATTAAACTGTTTATTGATTTTGTTTCCAATTTTAGATAAAATGTTTCATACTAAAATTTCCGAGTGTGTGAGAGGTTTTTCCTCGACTAATTTAGATTATCATATGATATGATTGAATAATGTCTAGCTCTCTAACTGGCTGAGATCCAACAATGTAGAAATCATACTACGTTATGTTTACCTGCATGCACGTGACCTTCCAGGTGAACATAAGGAATTATTTTTTCCACACAGGACCAAAAATAGACCTTCCAGGTGAACATAAGGAATTATTTTTTCCACATAGGACCAAAAATAGGTCGTTGAAACTTACAATTAAAGCAAAGAACAATCTTGAAGGGTTTTTTAATCATATAATAAAACAATTATTGCTGTTTTTGAGGTCAATACGATGATTTAGCCACCTTCGAAGTACAATATTCACCTCGCCCTTCGGACTCGGTGAATATTGTACTCCTCAGGTGGCTAAATCACCGTATTGACCTCAAAAACAGCAAGCATTGTATAATATTCAAAATTTTAGCGGGCGATATGATGCTTTGCATCAAAATTATATTGTTACAAAATAGAGAAAGAGGATCAAAAGAGGGATCTGAGCAGAAAACAATTTGCCCCGGATTTGAACTGTTACATATACATACATATATTGTACATGTATATATACACATGATATCAAAATGGCGTGTCCTTGTATATAAGCAAACACGTCTAGTTATAGGACGTGTGTGACGCAGGGTAGATTTATAACTGATTAATATGAACAGTAAACAGCGAAGAGAGGGTTTTAATGTTAAACACACACGATCACACATGTATATAGTCTCAGGTTTCCTGTTGATGATCCAAAATTATCTTATCATAATAATTTTCATCATAACTAAGTGCAACTTCATGAGATAAAATTCCTACTGTATCATTCTCATTCGTGGTCTGACAGTTATATAATTCAAAGAAATTTCTTATAAGACGTCATCATGTTTGATAATGAAGAATAATTTGAAAAATTATTATAATATATGCTCTGTCAATTATTTCATCTCAAGATCAAGGGATCAGTGCATTGTTTTGATATATAGAAGTGATGAAAACTTATTCATATCGTGTTTACATCTCTCAACTGATTCGATACGCAAGAGCTTGTTCTGCGTATGGTCGGTTTTTAAATCGAAGCAGGCTATATACTGATAAACAACTTGATGGTGCAGGGGTTCCAACTGTCTCCTTTAAAATCAGCATTTCGCAAATTCTATGGTCGTTATAATGATCCAGTTTGCCAATACAACCTATCATTGGGTCAAATGCTGTCTGGCGTGTTTCATACGAGTGTTAGGCCGTTCTTGGCACACTGATTTTGACTACGGATAACTCCGTTTACCTGATCAAGATATAGGGCTCACAGCGGGTGTGACTGGTCGACAGGGGATGCTTACCCTCCTAAGCACCTGATCCCACCTCTGGTATATCCAGGGCTCCGTGTTTGCCCAACTCTCTATTTTGTATTGCTTTTAGAAGTTATGAGATTGATCAATGTTCGTTATCTTCAACTTTCATTCATAAATAATTTAGGGAAATTGGCTCCTTAGTGCGCGGGATTCTATAACTGTAGGCATTAGTTCAATACTTATTTTAATGGCCCAAATATATTACATGGCTGTTAATTAACCCTATCCTATTCAGATGATACTTTTATGCAATCAATTTAATGTAAACACTATTGATATATAACATGTCTATTGTCAATATCTACATCCTTTAGCATGAATTTCGATATTATAATTTCAGATACATGTAGTAGAGACTTGGAAATAATTCAAATGTTGTAAATTCATTAATTTTAGTTGATATATTTTTCCAAACAGTACACCAAATCTAAAAAAAAAAAAGAAAAGAAAGATTTATACAAATTAACATAAAATTTTTGATTTTTTTTTCCATTTATTTGTTTATTATTTTTTTATTATTATTATTATTTTTTTTTTTTAGAAAATCTATAGAATATATCCTCTCTATTATGTTACGTACGTCTTCATTTTTTATCAACAAGATATCGCAAGTTTTAAGTGCAATTTTCAAAACTGACAATACTTCTAAACCGTGACTCCCTCTGTTGAGTTTGTATATGATGAGGATTCGGAAACAAGTGCTAGCACTTATAAAAATCCGTCTCCTATTTCACATTAATAAATCAGAATCGTGTTATGGTTATGGCAATAAGGTCATTTATAACTTACAAACTAAACTTTCATGCATGTCGACTAAGTTTGCATTGACAATTATTCCATATGCGTGGCTGTGACAGCAGATCTAGAACACCCCCTCTTGACATGTCTGAGACATACATTATAGGGTGTAACCTGAGGATTTTTTTTTAAATTTTCAATTATATTCAAATTATATCATTTTTTTCTTTCTTTGTATTTTTTAAAATTTTTATTCATCTATCATCTATCATTTTTATGCTTAGTGTGGAAAATATAATTGGACCATTGGAAGCATAAATTAACGTTATACGAAATACCCCAGGTTTTCAACGTTTGTATTGCTCCATAATACAAATACTACACACGTTCAAACACTTCATGTGTGAGGGGGGGGGGGGGGTCTAAAAACGTTCGAACCTGAGTTTTGTATTGTACTTTTAAATTGTACATAAAAACGAAACAAGAAGTAGAGTCACGGTGCTTCATATTGGGCTAGTGTCTTTTAGTCTTGAACTTTTTCGCACTTTTAAGTATATTTATTTATTTACATAAACCCTGTTGGTATCACCAAAACTTGAGCACCATAACTGAAATATTTCATTTAATAATAACATACATTTGTTTGTTGTTTTTGTTGTTGTTTTTTTTACAATATAGATGTGCTATAGTTATCAAGGTACATTTATTTACTTCAATTCATTGTATATAATTTGATCTATTTAGTCTAGATCTACATTATATATTCTAATAGGTACATGTAAACAAAATTCCGCGGCCTTGGACTCGCGGGTGTACGGGATGGGAGGGTGAGGGGGGTTGAGGGGGGTGCATGCAGACACAGAAAATCACCGGGTTATATAAAATTTCGTCCCCGTCCGTCTGTCAACATTTCGAGGGGGTGCTGTAAATTCCACCCCTGTTAAATAATTTCCCAACCGTGTTAAATACAAATAGATCTACAAATATTTATTGGCACAAACACAATTACAAAGGCCCATTGAACATCAATACATAATGTTTACATAATTTTTATGCTGTTGAAAGAAATTGACTTCTGTATTCTAAACAGTCTCTAATAAATTTCACAGTGATTTTTAAGACTGTATGTATATCACTGTTAAAATATATTTGTAACATGTATCTTTCATTGTCCAGAGTAATATTTTTCTGTGTTATATTATAAATATTTCTAAGGTAGGTGTTTGTCAGCTTAGAATAAGATTTACATCTCTCAGATCTTTTTCTGAGTAAATCAACATATGGACTTCTTTTTATTTTTTTTTTTATAAAATTCAAGTTGTTTTTTTTTAAATGATTGCTCCTGGGTTCACAGGTCAATGATTCTTTGTTTTATGTTTGGTAAAAGGTGTTGAATTGAATCTTTATATTTTGTAATGTTTGAAAATCCCAGGTAATCTAGAATAGAAAATATTTTCCTGGTCCAAGTGTTGTAATCACTTGTGGATTGGTAACGTTTAAATAACTAACAGGGGCAGATCCAGGAATTGCGGTTAGAGGGAGCGCAGTTTTATGAGACAGGGGTCTGGGGACCGCCTTGAGGCCCCCAGTGGGTCTACGACGAACCCTTGGTGGAGACCCAGAGGGCGAAGCCCCCGGAAGCTTCTGGTTTTTACATGCTTGAAATATGTCTCCTATGTAATCATTTTTACTATTTTCTGTCATTTCTAATAGGGCGAAATTAATGAAATGACGCAACTTAGTTTTTTTTTTTTGTGTGTTTTAAATGTAAGTTCTCCCAATAAAAGTAATTCAGTAAATCAATAGATTTTGTCATTTAATTCTCCGAAGTGGATGAAAACATTGCTTCCTTTATCGTTTAAATTTCTCTAAACAAAAGACCACGATCGATTTACCCCGTTAAATTTGAAAATTTTAGAGGGGGGGGGGGCTTAAATCCGCCACTGACTAATATATTTTCTACTTTCTAAACGGCAACACAGGTCGCGCTAACTTTCAACAGGTAAGCAGATCGCAATAAACCATTCAAAACCGTTTTAAACAATTGTTAAAGGTCCATTAAATTGCTAGTCCACAAGAAAAAAAATAGGTCACATGTACCATCCAGAAATTGTTATAGGCCTTCAGCATAAAAATATGTCGGATATATTCAAGCAATCGCTGCCGTCTTTAAAAACGACGATTAAGCCCTATTAATTTTTATATGATTTATAATATTATATAATATCAAAAGTACCTGAAAAATGTACAGAAAGTGCCACTAGCACCACCGCCAGCCTCAGCTTACTACTGTCCATGTTTCGACGTATGTTGCCCGAACAATGAACAATGAAGAAAGTTTGAATACCACTATTATCACTTGTATGTCCGTATTATCTGATATGCAGAATCACATGCACCATGATAACGTCAACTTCTAGCCTATCTAAAAATATCTAGCTGTCGTGTCATGTGATTTCTGTGTTTACATTCAAGCGGAAGTCATCCTTGGAAAGAAAAAAAAAACCAGTGGGTGCGTGGTCTTAAATAGAAAACCGTTTAGGTAGATGTCCTTTTGAAAAATAAACTATAATTGTATTTTAAAAATAATACCATGGTTATGATATCATTTGTGATGACGATACTTTACATAATGTACTTTGTGTACCATTTGATATTAGCGATTTTGAAACCTCAATCTATAACATGGGGAATTAGCTCAAGTGGTAGAGCGCTCGCTTAGCATGTGAGAGGTACCGGGATCGATACCCGGATTCTCCAGATTTTTTCTTATTTTTTATGGGAACAAATTCTCAGCCTATAATATTACCAATTCCATGTAGTAAGATGTGAAAATACTTAAAGGGACATTAGCTTTGAAAGCTTTTAACCATTTTTTTTTTCTCAAAATCTCTCAACAGTATAGGAATGTGTATTAATTAATGACTAATGAAAACAATTATTTTGTACAAAAACAATTTAAGAGAAAACTAATAAAACTACATTGGATAACCGCTTTTAGTGTAAATAAATACCTAAGGCCCCAAGATCATAAACTGAGAATAGACTTAAGCCTAAATTTCAAATCCAGTTAACCTTTGAAATGATTTTCGTAAACAAATAAAATTCTCAGTATATGTTTTGCAGTTGAACTTTTTATAAATCTGCAGTTGATTTTAAACATCTGCTGGATAAATGTTGACATAAGTCTATTCTCAGTTTATGGTCTGGGGGCCTGCAGCTACGTTAACGGGGCAGTATTTGTAATTTTGTTACCAAAAATTGAATTCAATGAAAATTGCTCTATATCATATATTTCAGTAATAACGCGAGTATTTTATTATTTCAAACGATTTTGAATATTAATACAGGCACATGACAATATATGATTTTGGTGATTAAATAATTATTGTTTTGAAACCTTGCCCCAAGACAATAAACTGAAAATAGACTTAGGTCAAAATTTTGATTACTTATCTCTTAAGATTTATCCAGCAAAGATGTTTAAAACACACCACCACTACAGATAGAACAACCAAACAAACCACTGCTACAGATAGTACAACCAAACAAACCACTGCTACAGACAGAACCACCAAACAAACCACCGCTACAGATAGAACCACCAAACAAATCACTGCTACAGACAGAACCACCAAACAAATCACTGCTAAAGATAGAATCACTGCTACAAATAGAACTACCAAACAAATCACCGCTACAGATAGAACCACCAAACAAACTACCGCTACAGATAGAACCACCGTTACAGATAGAACCACCAAACAAATCACTGCTACAGATAGAACTATCAAACAAACCACTGCTACAGATAGAACAACCAAACAAACCACTGCTACAGATAGAACCACCTAACAAACCACTGCTACAGATAGAACTATCAAACAAATCACTGCTACAGATAGAACCACCAAACAAACCACTGCTACAGATAGAACTATCAAACAAATCACTGCTACAGATAGAACCACCAAACAAACCACTGCTACAGATAGAACTATCAAACAAATCACTGCTACAGATAGAACCACAAAACAAACCACTGCTACAGATATAACTATCAAACAAACCACTGCTACAGACAGAACAACCAAACAAACCACTACTAAAGATAGAATCACTGCTACAAATAGAACCACCAAACAAACCACTGCTACAGATAGAACCACCAAACAAACCACCATTACAGACAGAACCACCAAACAAACCACTGCTACAGATAAAACTATCAAACAAACCACGACTACAGATATGATTTGGGAGTCCAGAGGTGATATACATGCATTGCGAGTTGGTGCGGTGATTATTGATGGGTTGTCTTTCTTTCCACTACATCTTAATTGGTCTGAAAAATATGCTCATAGGAGTTATATTACTGCATACAGGGGCGGATCCAGGAATAGCAGTTACGGAGGGTGCCACTTTATGAGGCAGGGGGTCTGGGGGCCGCATTGAGGCCCCCAGTGGGTCCAGTGCAAAGCCCTGGTGGGTCCCAGGGGGCGAAGCCCCAGGAAGCTCCTGGATTTTACAGATTTCATAGGGCTTGAAATATGTTTCCTTTTTAGTCATTTGTACTATTTTCTATCATTTTAATAAGGTGAAATTAATAAAATGACGTAAATTTTAAGGTTTTTTGGAAAAAATTAAGTTCTCCCAATGAAGTAATTCAAGAAATTAAAAAATGTTGTCATTTATTTCTCCGGGAGTGGAAGAAATCATTGCTTCTTTTATCGTTTAGTACATTTTTCTAAACAAGATACCACGACTGACCATAAATTAGAAAATTTTAGGGGGGGGGGGGGCGCCGGCTAATTATGCGCAGATCTATAAATTGATTTATTTTCCATTTACAGAAACTCTGCTTAATGAATTCATATGTATTCATTTATTTGCTACAATTTATATATTCGTTTATTTTCTATATGCAGAGACTCCGATTCAGTGAATTTTTATGTTAATTTATTTACTAAATGCAGATACTCCGGTGTTTTATGGAGTATGTCAATGTACTCGACTACAAAGTGCTTAGTGTGCAATGCTTGTTTACATTTATAAAAAAAAACTTATGTAAAAATATCTTTTCCTATCAATTTGTAAAATGAACAAATCTATTGATATAGTGCTCATAATCGAACGTTTTCTGAAACATGTCTTTTCAAAGTACAGGCCTGCACCGAAGTCTTTTGCAATATATTCATGTGTGTAGTGCGTAATGGCCTAGGGAAATTGAAGAACGTTTAACTGCAGAATCATCAAAACTTGGAAACTGTATTGATAAATTTGCCGATATTAAGAACCTCCAACCCCCTAAATATGACTTTTTCTGGACCTACAAAGAATCAGCCATTAATTCTGGTCCTACAACGAATCAGCCATTAATTCTGGTCCTACAACGAATCAGCCATTAATTCTGGACCTACAAAGAATCAGCCATTAAGGTAAGCTTGGCTGAACTTATAACTACATAGAAGTAGAAAATGTGAAAAGTTTATGTTACCAGTATACAGACTGGCAATAAAAGAAAAAAAAACACCTATAATAGTATTGATAAACAAACACACACCTACATGTAGTTCTCTAATGATTATGTGTTTCATCATCAAACTGATGCCTATTTGATAGCTCTTTTTGAAAGATGATGTCGACATCATTCACGTAACTATATGCCTATTGGTGATATATCAAATGTTCAGTAAAGCCAGGGAAATACCAAGATTTTACTGTATATGGTAAACTACCACAATACACCATACGCACGTCTATCTCATTATTGTATAAGTTATAAACCAACTCGCTAAATGAAGTATTTTGGCGTGAAGCGTCGAAATTCATACCTTCATGTATTTTCCAAAATGAAATTCATTCTTATAATTACATTTTACTTTTATTTCTGTCATAATTTCACAAAGGTGAAGATAAAGAACAATGATCAATTTCATGACTCCTATAAGGAATACAAAATAGATAGCTGGGCAAACACGGACCCCTGGACACACCAGATGTGGGATCATGTGCCTAGGATGAGTAAGCACCCCTGTCGACCGATCTCACCCGCCGTGAGCCCTATGTCTTGATCACGCAAACGGAGCAATCCGTAGTCAAAATCAGTGTGACAAAAGCTGCCTAACATTCGGTATGAAACACGTCAGAGAGCATTTGACCCAATGATAGGCCGTATTGGCAAACTGGATCATTATAGCGACCATAGAATTTGCGAAATGCTGACTTTGAACGAGACTGTTGAAACCCTTGTAACATCAAATTGTTTGTTAGTCGCCTGCCTCGATTCAAAAGCTGATGATACGCAGAACAAGCTCTTGCGTATTGAATCAGTTGAGAGATATAACTAAAACTGTAACGCATTTGTGAGATAATGGCTATCATTACAATCTGAAGGAGTACAACGTTTTAAACATTATAAATTTCAAAAATTTTAGGAGAATGGTTACCATAATATCTAATCAAATCTTTGTGTAGAACTGTACACACAAGCAAGTTCTAAGGAAATTTTAAGCAAGTTCCCCGTTTATTTAAGGAACCATTATACACCATTACAACCTGTAACATGTCTGACAACGTTAAAACGGTATGTGAAGACTTCATTCTTAATTAGAATCACTATCTATTCAAACAAAACAAAATCAAGTCAAATAGGAAATTTTTATAAGAAAAATCACATAAAAGGAAAAGACTGGAGCTTGTATATCTGCTGTCATTCAAAACAAATCTGTGTAAGACAACGAAACAGAATTGATATTTAATCATGTCATATCCTAAATATATCATATTTATTACATCTCTGACTAATTAAAAAATCCGTGTCCGTGTCTTTATTCATGATTTCGTTTGTATCTAAATTTGACCTTTTTGCAATTAAAAAAACCGTGACATGTAGCTATCGTTACAATCAGCACGACCAAATCTCCTTAACAATCAAGTCGAGAAAGGAAGCGACAAAATCTAATTTAAGAAATTTGACAGCTGTGATTTTGTCTCATTATAGAATTGGTTAATGTCTTTAAACTTCTAACTTCCCAACATATACAAAGTTATAGCCTATAAATTGAAATTAAAAAAGCGAAAGCTAATAGTGAAACACGTGATCCATATTGCAATTATAATTATAGAAAACCACATGCATTTGAAAACATTGAAGATATTTACTATTTATGATGAAAGATGAAGATAACGAACAATGATCAATCTCATAACCTCTATAAGGAATACAAAATAGATAGTTGGGCAAATATGGACCCTTGGATATACCAGAGGTGGGATCAGGTGCCTAGGAGGTGAAAGCATCCCTTGTCGACCAGTCACACCCTACGTGAACCCTGTATCCTGATCAGGGAAATGGAACAATTGGTATAAAACACGTCAGATAGCAATTGACCCAATGATAAGGCAAACTAGATCGATCGTTATAACGACAATAGAATTACAAACTAGGTGTGCTCAATATCACTGATTGTGATCGAATTTTAACTGGTCGAAATTCGGGAATATTGCTGTTACTGTTATTGTGTCATTTCAAGTACGAACAACCCAATAGCTTTTCTTTTCAAATCATTTAATAACTTTTAAAGTGATGACTTATAAACGATGCTGATTGGTTGAAAAATTCGTTTGAGTTCTCTGTCAAATTTCGTTCGGAGTTCATCTGCACTAAGCACGCGGGACTACTTTTCTCTGGAATGCGTCTTCCCCGTTCTAATTTTAGCGTTATTCATAGAACGGTATTTTCCACACAAGCATTATATATAACGAAATGCATTTGTTTGATTTTTTTTTTCCATTGCTATCAAAAATTAGCACAACTAAAGATATGAATAAAATACAAATTAATTTAAAGAAACAACATACATAGGCGATGACGTGGCAGAATAGTCAATTTGATGACGTAGACCACTTACTGGTAGAAGTAGACAGATTACACGAGTTCCCGGTATGAATCGTCTGCTTTACGAGATCGATAACATGACGGAGCAAGTGGCGACTTCTGATCTGGTAAATATCAATGAAATTGAACTGCGTTATATGGGGCTCAGTCAACGAATGCGTTGTGAACGTTTTCCTAGATATTGAAATGGAGTCGAATTGCATTCCACAGTTCCAACGACACAACCAGTGTTCAACGTCTCCTCCAACACGATGCAGCATAAATCCAGTCACCACTTGTTATCCTCCTTTATATTTAATTCAGCTTTTAACCATTGCACCTTTAATTTGGCGTATAATCCATTTAAATCTGCACAGTAACTGTTCCTGACCTGAACGCACAGCCATGCCGTTTTGTTTTTGTTTTCATTCTTGTCTATAAGTATTCCTACGTTAATTCAAGCTTTTTGATGAGAAACTATTTGTTTTTCTATCTTAAAAACATAATTAAATGATAAAAAATAAAACTAGATATTGAAATGGAGTCGAATTGCATTCCACAGTTCCAACGACACAACCAGTGTTCAACGTCTCCTCCAACACGATGCAGCATAAATCCAGTCACCACTTGTTATCCTCCTTTATATTTAATTCAGCTTTTAACCATTGCACCTTTAATTTGGCGTATAATCCATTTAAATCTGCACAGTAACTGTTCCTGACCTGAACGCACAGCCATGCCGTTTTGTTTTTGTTTTCATTCTTGTCTATAAGTATTCCTACGTTAATTCAAGCTTTTTGATGAGAAACTATTTGTTTTTCTATCTTAAAAACATAATTAAATGATAAAAAATAAAACTTATAATTCTTTGTTTGATGCATGTATCAAACGAAACATTGGACGGAAAACTTTTTCATCAATGCGCTACGCGCATTGATGAAGTTTTCCGTCCAATGTTTCGTTTGATACATGCATCAAACAAAGAATTATAAGTTTCATTTCTTAAATGTATTAGTTGAGAATGAACATGATTTTTTTAAATTTACGACATGGATGTTTACATTTTTTCAGCCGCACATTCTCGGATCTGTACGTCGCTTGCCGGAAAGACCTGAAAATCTGTGACTGCATTTTCCTTGCCTAATTATCATGGTTGAAAGAAAAGTGCTGGTATCGCTGTCATACATATTGTCAATGAAGCGGTTGAGAGTTATTCCCCTTTGCAGTATTTTGTAAATCAAGAAATCATTGTATATAATTTAATTAACGTGTTAATTGATTAAAAGAAATTACAAGAATGAATGTTGTATGTATATAAATAAGATGAAAATGAATGTTTGGTTCAGATGAGCAAAGTAAGCTCAAAAATCGGATTCTTGCCTATAGAAAATTATGCTTATTGACGTAAAGATTATTTATATTGGAAAAAGGCCGGGGTACTAGTGTGAATTGATGTGTTCAACTTGCATGACGACGAATTGTTGTCGGGCTTAATTACAAACTAGAGACAATAGTCGTGAGAGTCAGAACTAGTGTAAGTAGTTATCGTAGGTATACTACAGTTTGACAAGTGCGAGTGACCAAGTGATCACAGAGAGCCAAGTTGACTACGGATCGTGTGGCTATACTAGTGTTTGCATAAGCCAAGTGGCAAGTGCGGGTGACCAAGTGGCAAGCTACCAAGTGGCAAGTGCGGGTGACCAAGTGGCAAGCTACCAAGTGGCAAGCTGCCAAGTGGTGTGAGTAAGCCAAGTGGCAAGCTGCCAAGTGGTGTGGGTAGCCAAGAGGCAGCACCTTGATTAAAATAGGCATAAGTGAGTTCTCTATGTTAATTATAGCACTAGGCAAGTGACACAAGCATATCTGTATATTAGAATTTGTTTTACACTAGACAAGTGTCCATTATCTGTATATTTTGCATTCGTTATTATCCTTATAAGACTTGGGCAAACCAAGTACGATCCCAAGGAGATCGCTCGGGTCTCGCACGTTACAAAATTTGGTGGCAGCGGCGGGATCTTATAGGACGTAATGAGTGCAACGGGGAAAGACCACATTGCTATGGACGCAAGTTTGCGTGCAACGTTGGATAGGATGGAGGAGAAATTGAAGCAATATCGTCTTGACAGCTCCACTCCAAAGAGTGATAAATATCATGATACAAAAAGTCAAGACAATTTGACGCATGGATCTTATGAGTTGTACCGACGAGAAATGTTGCCAAAAGATACATCATTTTCGTTTACAGACCACAATGCACAGGAAGATGCAAATTACGAAAGGTATGACCAAAGAGGCAGGTCTCAATATGCTCATGCCAGTGGAGGGGCGCGACCGAAGGTACACTTTACTGACGAGCAACGGGGTAAAGGAAAAGAGGGTAGTGACTGGCTGAAAAGCAATCTGTCCTTTGGGGTTAGTGATCGTCAGAAGTCTTCTGAACCAGTTGTTCCTAAAGACCATAGAAGTGCATCATTCCGGACAGAGATGCCTAGAGCAGATAGAGACAGTAAAATTGCCATCAAGCCAGCAACATACGATGGCTCAAGCTCTTGGCTTGATTACAAGTGCCATTTTGAAGCCTGTGCCAATGTCAATGGTTGGGACGAGGAGAAAAAGGGATTGTTCCTTGCTTTGTCACTGCGTGGACAAGCTCAAGCTGTACTTGGTGACATGCCAAGTGACAGAGGACAGCATTACGGAGCCCTTGTTAGATCCCTGCAAGAAAGATTCTCTCCTCCTAACCAGACTGATTTATACAGGGTGCAGCTGAAAGAAAGACGACAAAAGGCGACAGAGACATTGTCGGAGCTAGGCCAAGCCATTCGACGCCTTACAAACTTAGCGTATCCAACGGCGCCTGGTGAAGTCAGAGAAACACTTGCAAAGGATCATTTCATAGATGCACTGATAGATTCCGATATTCGTATTCGAATCAAACAGTCACGACCAGCAAACCTGAATGAATCTATAAGTCTCGCAGTAGAGCTAGAGGCATATAACAGAGTCGAAAGAAGGGAAAGAGAGCTAAAGGGACATTTAAGATCAGCTGTGGTAGAAGAGCAACCTGAAACAGTTGCAAGCAGCAGACTTGAGGGCTGGATGAAGTGTATGGAAGATAGTATGAAAAGCCTAGCAGAAGAGCTGAAGGAACTAAAGACATCGAGGCAACGAGAGAATAACAGGTGGCACAAGAACAGTGGTAAGAAAGCAGATAGATCAAGACAAGAAATCATATGCTATGAATGTGACAAACCAGGGCACATCAAGCGCAACTGTCCTACGTTGAGAAATAAGCCCAAACAGAAATATGATAAAACTGATGACTGCAAGTCGAAGACTCACCCAGATGACAAAGGACCAAGTAAAGGTCCCCAAGTGTCTGTTGGACTCGGATCTTCAATTGAAGAATGTGGGTTGTACGTCAGTGTCAATATCCAGGGTGAGAGGACAAAAGTTTTGGTTGACACCGGGGCTACTGTTACTCTCGTGTCGGCACGATTGTACGAGAGATTGTCAGAAACTGTTAGACCAAACCTACATACGGTAAAGCAGACCATTATGTCTGCCAATGGTACTCCACTGTCTGTCAGAGGGAAGGCGGAGTTTAACTTTACTATTGACAAAAAGACCTACCACAACGAAGCTGTTGTGACCGACATCAAGGTAGATGGCATTTTAGGTCTTGACTTCCTAAAGGCAAACAGCTGTACAATAGACATGAGCAATGAGGTGCTGAGCATTAACGGAAAGGATATCATTATGTCAATAGAGGGGACACTAGGCTGTTTCCGCGTTACAACAGTAGGGACTGTGAGTATTCCCCCAAGAAGCGAGGTCATTATCCAAGGGAAAGTATGTGTGCCAGATGGATTAAATCTGCCAAGATGCGATAGTATAGTAGAGCCAGTATGCAAGGAGACTATGAAAGCAGGTGCATTGACAGCAAGGACGATTGTGTGTCCACGGGAAACAGTTCCAGTAAGGTTGATGAACGTCAGTGAGGAATCCAAGGTGTTGCATACAGGGACAGTTGTAGGACAGCTGACAGAAATTGGAGAAGTACAGAAGAAGGCTCTGTATGACGACATATTACCACCCAAAGAGCTACGTAAGGACCTTGCCGATTTACTCAGAAAATCGGAAAGCGGGTTGACTTCAGAACAGAGACAGAAGGCGAAAGAGTTTCTCTTTAAATATGCAAGCCTGTTTGCAGAGAATAACTTTGACTTTGGCCGAACTGGGATAGTCAAACACCATATTGAGACAGGTGACAGCAGACCCATTAAACATCAACCAAGGAGAGTACCAGCCCATTTGATGAACGAGGTTGATAAGAACCTAGATGACATGTTGGAGAAAGGTGTTATTCAACCTTCAAGTAGTCCGTGGTCATCACCAATAGTATTAGTCAAGAAGAAAGACGGGACTCATAGGTTTTGTGTAGACTACCGGCGACTGAATAGTTGTACATTGCAAGACGCATATCCTCTCCCGAGGATTGACGAGTCCCTTGACCAGTTGTCGGGTTCCACTTGGTTTTCTACACTTGACCTCTGCTCCGGATACTGGCAAGTGGAGATGGCACCAGCTGACAAGCCAAAGACTGCATTCTCCACAAGGCGAGGGCTCTTTGAATTTAATGTCATGCCCTTTGGTTTAAGTTGTGCGCCAGCAACATTTGAGCGCCTGATGGAGAGCGTTCTTCTAGGGCTACAATGGGACATATGTTTAGTCTACTTGGATGACATCATTGTCACAGGTAAGACCTTTGACCAGATGCTTGAAAACCTAACAAAAGTGTTTGACAGATTACAGGATGCAAACTTAAAGTTAAAAGCCAAAAAGTGTTGTCTTTTTGCAAAAGAGGTTACTTACCTCGGGCATGTTGTCTCTGAGAAGGGTGTGGCAACACACCCAGCCAAAATTGCTGCAGTGAAGGAATGGCCGGTTCCAGCAAACGTCACCGAGCTTCGGTCATTCCTGGGACTATGCGGATATTATCGCCGCTTCATCAAGAACTTCTCTGCGATTGCCAAATGTCTCCATACTTTAACTGAAAAGGGGAGACCATTTATCTGGACAACACATTGTCAAGAAGCCTTTGAAAGCTTAAAACACCACCTAACCAACTCTCCTGTCTTAACACATCCAAATTTCAACCTCCCCTTTGTATTAGATACAGATGCGAGTGATCAGGCAATAGGGGCTGTGTTGTCACAAAGCATAGATGGCAGTGAGCGGGTCATAGCATACGCAAGCAGGACACTGACCAAGTGTGAGCGTAAATACTGTGTGACAAGGAAAGAACTTCTGTCTGTTGTACACTTTGTGAAGTATTTCAAACATTACCTTTACGGTAAGGAGTTCCTTGTCCGCAGTGATCATGGGTCACTAAGATGGTTGTTTCAGTTCAAGAATCCCGAGGGCCAGCTAGCCAGATGGCTAGAAACACTCAGCGCTTTCAAGTTCCAGATTCAGCATCGCCCAGGGTTGCAACATAGAAATGCAGATGCCCTAAGCAGAGTGCCATGTCGTCAGTGTGGATACGAACCAGAAAAAGATGCTCCCGTTTGCAATGCAGCAAAAGCAGGTGCTATTGAGGATCCATATAGCAGGATAAAAGATGTACAAGATCAGGACAGTGACTTGAAGCTTGTCAAGAGTTGGTTAAATAAGAGAAAAAGACCTGATTACAAAGAGATAAGTGGCTTAGGATATGTTGTAAGGTCTCTTTGGTCCCAATGGAATATCCTTGTCCTGGACAATGCTATTTTGTACAGAAAGTACACTGAAGGAGATAGAAATTTTTCTAGCCTGCAGGCAGTAGTACCAGCAACCGAGCGTAGAATGGTTCTCCAATTTTGTCATGACTTGGAGACTGCTGGTCATTTGGGTGTTACCAAGACGCTTGCGCGAATCCGTCAGAAATATTACTGGTCAGGTCTACAGGCAGATACTAGGGCCTATATTGCCGGTTGTGAGAAATGCTCCAGAAGGAAAAGTCCTCAGATGAAAAAGAAAGCACCAATGACACTAGTAGAAAGTGGATTACCAATGGATAGAATTGCAACGGATATCCTTGGAGAACTCCCAGTCACTGAAAATGGCAACAAGTATATACTTGTTGTTTCTGATTATTTCACCAAGTGGACTGAGAGTTTTCCCATGCCAAATATGGAGGCAGCGACAGTTGCAAGAATAGTAGTAGAAGAAGTAGTGTCAAGATTTGGCGTGCCGTCCAGTATTCACTCAGATCAAGGACGCCAATATGAAAGTGAACTTTTCTCCGAGATGTGTCGTGTGCTACAAATAAAGAAGACCCGAACCACTCCGTATCACCCGCAAAGTGACGGAATGGTCGAGCGCTTTAATAAGACACTTGCCACAATGTTAAGTGCATATGTTAATGAGCACCACTCTGACTGGGATAATTACCTGCCTTATGTAATGATGGCATACCGAGCTTCAGTACATGAAACCACTGGTTTCACACCAAATTACATGATGCTCGGAAGAGAGGTATCTACGCCTCTTGACATAATGTATGAGATGCCAAACGCAGTGAAGTATATACCCAAAAATAAATGGGCTTGGCAACTCAAAGAAAGAATGGAAGAAGCACATAAATATGTCAGAGAGAATATCAAGACAGCAATGGTACGCCAAAAGAAATACCATGATCAGAAGCTCTCGTGGCAAAAATTTAGCAAAGGAGATCAGGTTTATGTCTATTTCCCTTTGAGGAAAGTTGGTCTGTCTCCAAAGTTCACAAGCTACTGGAGAGGTCCATATGATATTATGGACAAAATCAGTGATATTACGTTCAAAGTGAACTGTGGGACACGTGGAAAAGCCCAAGTTGTACACGTAGACAGACTCAGGTTGAAGCGCGAACAAATTTTGCGGAACGAGAAAGAGAGTCCTCTGGAAATTGCTAATCCTAGTACCGTTGTAAGTGAGGAGCCGGAGATAGAACATCTACCAAGTGAGGTTGACAACAACCTTGATACTCTTCGTTCTGGTAGAACAAAAAAAGCTCCGGGTTGGCTCCAAGACTATGTTTATTAGCTTGTTGGGTTACCTAGGCAGGGTAACCAGTTGTAAATAGCAGCCAGTTTGATTTCTTTACGTGGTATTGTTCATTGTCAACTATGTTTAGGAGTTTTGTTTAAACAAACAATCACTTAATTTTTGTCATTTCAGGAACATGCCTAACACTAAGATAACCAGTCGTGGGGATACAGTACGGAAGTGTGCGTTTTGCCCTTTCCAGTCATCGAATCACACCATATGGAGAGACCATATGGCTCAGTGTTATGAGAACAAATTCTTCTGCAAACAGTGTGACTATTCCACAGACAAGAAGATTAATTATCTGAAGCATGTCAAACGAAAGCATTCAACAAGACAGAGTGAGAAAAATGACCATCCCTCGTGTAGCAAGGTGACGGAGGATACATGTGACGACCATACTGTAGAAGATACGCAAAGTAGTGAGAACATTTCGTCTAAAGGGACAGAAGGAGACAATGATGGATCTGCATCAGAGGATGAGGACGCGTGGTTGGCTGAAGACCCAGATGTTAGTATTGGGGAGGCTATAGAGACTGTGCAGCTTGGAAGGAGAGGTCCGGAGACAGAAAGGCGATCAACATGTGATCCTGCTGTTAGGAAGAGAACTTCTCCAATGCCAGTATACAGCCCAGCACCACCCAAGGTAGCTCGACCTTGTTCTATTATGATTGAGTCTGAGCAGAGAGATCCTCCTGTCCAGTCAGCTAGGTCTGCAGACTTCCAGACAGAGAGAGACATGGTAGATTCCTGTACTCAAACAGAGCCGGTCCGGTATACAAAGTCAATAACTACAACCACCATTGTCAGAGAGAATGGGAGAAAAGTCATCACCGTGAAGAAGGAGAAAATGTTGTAGAAAGCAGACTTGTGACATGTGTAATAGAACAGATAGGCTAACATTTGAGCAGACAGTTCAGCAGTCTCTAAATTTTTCATTTATTTCTGTGTAATCTAATCTTTGTTTTGTGCCAAATAGTGCAATGTTATCTTGTGAATATTGTCATGCGGGACGCATGAGCTTAAGGGGGGAGAAAGGAAGCGGTTGAGAGTTATTCCCCTTTGCAGTATTTTGTAAATCAAGAAATCATTGTATATAATTTAATTAACGTGTTAATTGATTAAAAGAAATTACAAGAATGAATGTTGTATGTATATAAATAAGATGAAAATGAATGTTTGGTTCAGATGAGCAAAGTAAGCTCAAAAATCGGATTCTTGCCTATAGAAAATTATGCTTATTGACGTAAAGATTATTTATATTGGAAAAAGGCCGGGGTGCTAGTGTGAATTGATGTGTTCAACTTGCATGACGACGAATTGTTGTCGGGCTTAATTACAAACTAGAGACAATAGTCGTGAGAGTCAGAACTAGTGTAAGTAGTTATCGTAGGTATACTACAGTTTGACAAGTGCGAGTGACCAAGTGATCACAGAGAGCCAAGTTGACTACGGATCGTGTGGCTATACTAGTGTTTGCATAAGCCAAGTGGCAAGTGCGGGTGACCAAGTGGCAAGCTACCAAGTGGCAAGTGCGGGTGACCAAGTGGCAAGCTACCAAGTGGCAAGCTGCCAAGTGGTGTGAGTAAGCCAAGTGGCAAGCTGCCAAGTGGTGTGGGTAGCCAAGAGGCAGCACCTTGATTAAAATAGGCATAAGTGAGTTCTCTTTGTTAATTATAGCACTAGGCAAGTGACACAAGCATATCTGTATATTAGAATTTGTTTTACACTAGACAAGTGTCCATTATCTGTATATTTTGCATTCGTTATTATCCTTATAAGACTTGGGCAAACCAAGTACGATCCCAAGGAGATCGCTCGGGTCTCGCACGTTACAGTCAATATTCATTTATTATTGAATTATGAAACAATTGGTATAAAGTTTTTCATATCATATTACTTATGTTTTTACTCTAGATAGTCTTGTCGCCACCCCGCCACTCCATGATCACTCGTCTTGTGGGACCCAAAACGAGTGAACAATGATAGGGAATGGGAACCAGTCAATTTTACTCTGGAAATAGAAAGTTGATACAAAATATTCCGCATTTTAATATCAATGTCTGTAGCAGCTTTGAATGTCACATTTCAGTTGTTTGATTTTCTTCTGTACATGACCTTGACTTATGTTTAATAGGTAAAGGGTCAAGGATCATATCCCAGTTGAAATCGTGTTCAAGTTTCATGATTTACGTAGAAAAAAAATCGTGAACTTCCAGGAGCATTAATTCTCATCAAGGGTGATTTGAATCCTTAAGATTAAGACGTTTGTTTTCATGTCTCAATGTTTTGCGGTTAAGGAGGCGTTTACCGAAACCATAAGTTTTTTACGCACGTTTCAATAGCGTCACAAGGGGTCAAAGTTCAAGTACTCAATATCCAGAAGATGGATACATGCATCATGGATTAGATAATTTTTCGATACGTCTTGGGCAATTTCAACGGAAAAAAACCCGACAGGAAAACAATAACAAACATAATCAATTTAGGTATTTACACAGCAATGTGTAAAGACTTCATTCAAAAGATGAAAAACCGCAGCACGTTTGAAGTGTTTGATATGAAATGAAGAAGCATACGGGGTCGTGTACATGTACATTACATGCATATATCTATGTCGCTCTAATAAATTCTGATTAGTAAAATTCATAATTCAAATAGTAACCGAAGTCTCTGAAGCAATGATAATTAATAATCACACAAAAATAATATTTATACAATTACATACTACATATTGGGTCACTGTCCGCACCTAGATAGTTTTGTCCGGGTTTTCTCTAACGCTCTTCAATTACCACCAGACCCCTCAGATTTTGTGGAGATCTCACTTTTCTATTTAAAACTGTGCATTTAATATTTTAAAAAAGGTTGATTCGTTCGATTGTTATGAAATTGTGCCTATTTAACATTTCTTTTGAATCAAAGATTTATTCTTCACTCTCAGTCAGTACAGGATTTTTAAGATTTTACAATAATTTCCCATTTTGATATATTTACATGCATGTAAAAATCGAGGTAAAAAATTAAGTGTAGCAGTTAACTTACACTGGTGAGACTTCGTAAGATAGTAATATTTAATGTTTGTCTATGACATGATGGCATCCCCTGTCCCCAACTCGATGTAACCTGCGCAATGTAAAGGTCGTCATGAAAAACTTATTTTATGTATCTTCGCAGAGTTGCAATACTACTATCAATTCTTTATACTTAACACTAGGTTTCATTGTGACAATTATATGTGACACGACAATCAGCAAATGTCAAGGTCATAAGACTTTTTTCCTATCCGTTGCTGTCTCGCATGTTACCATTTTGGTATATTTATGCATGCAAAAATCGAGGTCAAAAGATCGACTGTAACCTGTAACTTATATTCAGAATTATTCAAGTGAGACATGTTAAAGCTCGTATGATTTTCTGACCTTGAACTATACAGCATTTCAAATGAGTCTCAATAATGATGAGCCATGTGGGAATTTTAATCCTCATAGGACAGCTCTAATTTGCAATTTAATTACAACAATGATTTTTATCCAACACAGGAAGTTTGGAAACTGACAACTTCTGTTTTTGAATTATTCAAAAAAGCATCTAATAATCGTAAAGTTGCCTTCCTTTAGACTGTGATCTCGTACTCTGTCTAAATGATATACATGTATATGCTTATTCCAATGCAACTGTGCATGTATTCCTACGCCGCATGGTTTCTATCTTCATCAATATCAAGTAAATGAATCATATTTGAGTCCATTGTCTTTGGTGAATTTCGGAGAGAAATTATCGACAAGTTTATTTTCCGTTATTTATTTTTAGCAGCGTTATTATATTCTTGATAGATTACGTGATGTGAAATATAAATTTTATTTTCCATTATTTATTTTTAGCTGCGTTATTATATTCTTGATAGATTACGTGATGTGAAATATAAATTTTATTTTCCGTTATTTATTTTTAGCGGCGTTATTATATTCTTGATAGATTACGTGATGTGAAATATAAATTTGAGGATAGAACAAAAATCATAAATCTCGGGAAATCCAACATGTGTTACATGTTTGTATAGTTTATTGCCAGAGGCTGGCAAATATAACAGTTTATAAGAAACATTCGAAAAAATCAGTTCACAATTAAGGGAATTAAACCAAAACCTTAAGCCTGTCCAATCTGTCTTCAGCAAATTGAAGTCACAGTCATGAAAATACTTTTTAGAAAAATCCCAAACCCTAGTGACTAATGCTAAAGTTGTAATTTCGTCACAAAAAGAGTACGTTTCCCATCCTTGACTTTTCAGATTGTGTTTATGGTTAAGAAGAACTTGATGACATGACGTCTTCAGCAGATTCGTTAAACCTCCCGACCCTAGCAGCCATGACGTATCACATCTACCGGGAACATGCACGCAGACATGCTGTTAATTAATGAGAGCATTCGGAATTCGTGACAAATGATGAAAGGGCCCAAGCTTTACAATAAATCAAGAGGAGTGCCTGTTTTGTATCGTACTGGGTTCTGGTTTTCGTCAAAGAAATTTTAACTTGTATGCAAGGTTGGGATGGTAGTCTTGTAGATGAAAATCGATTGACTCGTTACTCAAGTTAATGAACGTATGTAGGGGCGAACACAACACGGAATCAAAGTGTCTTACGTTTGCAACAAGGAGCTCCTGGGACTTAAAACGGTCACCGCCCAAGTACCATGCTACGAATCAACAGCATACACATAATCTATGATGACGAAGATGTGAGCGTGATACGAAACGTCACCATCTTGAAATTTCCTTACAAAACCAGGGCTTGTACATAACCCATCGGTCACTTTGTGACCTGTACAACGACTACTAGGTTTAAAGGTCATTGCGGAGCTTTGCCTTTGGATGGCAATGACCTTATTCAAATAAAATTCCGTTAGATTTATAACGTCTCTCGTCGTAAGCCACCATTCTATGTCAAATTTCAATCTGAGCGACTAATATTGCATAATACATGTATAAAGCTAGGGGCCAGGCCAGGATTCTACCAGCGTCATCGACCTTGACCAAATGGCCTTGAATTAGGTATTGCATAATTACATGTATAAGGTAAGGGTCCAGCCCCTGGATCATGAAACATCTTAAGCATAAGTCAAAATCTGAATATTGTGATGAAGTGATTGGGAAGTCAATCACTCCAAAATAGAATTGTATTCTATATTGCTTCATCAAATTTGTAGTGTCTGCTAATTAAGAGTTTCAGTTCGAAGTAATGGACATTTTACAGGTGATTGAACATTAACTTAAACCTGACTTTGTTACATGACCCAGGAACTAGACCTCTTTTCCAGTGCCCATCTTTTAATCTTCTACATTCAGTATTTTGGCCAATAATTAAAAGATTTGATCTCTAACCCCACTTTATTTTTAGTCCCATTTCAAATTTAAGACAAGACTTTGAAAATTATGTGAACTTATTGAAATTGACGTTACTCCTAATATGTCCTTTTTAACTCTCAAACTCGATATCGTGAAGTTTTTTTGTATATCAAGTGCAAAAAGGTCATTATTTGTTTCCATTATTAGTATTAGACTTTTTTCTTCTTTTTTTTTTTTTTAAATTTGTATTGATAGAAGATAATGTTTAAAATACTGTAGCTTAATAACAAGCATTGCGACCCCATTTTTTCTATTTAATTTCCTAATTCTCCTTCAATGTAGAAATAAAGAATACACTTCCTTAAAAATTGACATTAGTACAAATCTCAGGTGCGAACCTCTTTAAATTCACATAATGCTCCCTAAAATGCCGAGTAGGCATTTCAAATCGCATGGGCGTAGTTCATTTATAGAAAAGTAATTCAAGATCATCGTATTTAATAGGCTCAGAATCACCCCCCAATCCATGGCGACTTGGCGGAGTATGACTCGCACAGAGTTTTCCCTCTCCCACAATCAAATGTGTTTTTCGGAGGATTCTTGTGAATAGAATAGTTCTAGAAAAATAAGAAACTTGGTAATGAATCGTCGAAAAACATAACCTGATGAACTGTAATTAATCGTAAGAGAAGACGCCAAAATTAATTTTGTGATGTGTAGGAATTTCAAAATTCATGATCCGTCATAGAGAATATTTGCACAATGAAGTGAGAAAAATAGTACGATCGTGGAATCTGACATAAGTATTTTATCTACGGGGTCGGTGCAATGTACTGCATTTCCCAGAAATAATTTGAATGTATTTGCTATTTCAACACTGGCATAACTACCTTCGTTCTGTCATAAATGGAAAACAAGGTAAAACACGATACGCTTAACCTTGAGTGGACTTACTTTTTCGAATTCTTTGCATATACGCTTTTTTCTTTCGATAGGAACGTAAGTTTTCATTAGCTAAAACGCACTATAAACAAAATTCGAACAGCGTAAATATTGGACCAGGTTAAAATACACGATAAGAAAATTTTCCAAGAGCGTCCATAAAATCCGTTGAAATTCTAGTTTTAATTTTCTTTTTAAAAAAATCAATTTGATTTGAATTTTTCCCGCTACAACAATGGATGTTGTAGTAATTTACAAAGGAGTGCATGTGTAAGCTAGTTCGAGCAGTGATGTGGAGACTGTAGAGAGAGTATTTATCCACTCCATAAACAGAATACTACCCACAAACAGAATACCACTTTATAAAGAGAGTACCATTAATTACAGAGAATATCATTCCATTACGAGATTACTACTCCATACAGATAGTACCCCTCCATACAGAGTACTATCCCATGTGGAGTATTACTCCATAATGTGCAGAAATTGTCATTCCATGACGAGAGTTCCATTTCATGATGAGATTACTATTCCACACAGAATGCCATTATTCGAGATTACCTTTCCATCAAGAGAATGTCACTCCATAACGAGATTACAACTCCATAACGAGATTACGACTCCATAACGAGAGTTTCACTCCATATCGAGATTACGACTGCATAACGAGAGTTTCACTCAATAACGAGATTACGACTCCATAACGAGATTACGACTCCATAAAGAGAATGTCAATCCTGAATTATTGAATTTCAAGGGTAGCTAAAACATCGTATTGACCTAAAAAAAAATCCTAAGTATTTATCATACAAATGAATGATTTAAAACACAGAATCCGGCCTGAAAAGTAAGAGCCTACCTGGTCGATCATTTTGTAAACAATGAGACTGCAAGACCTAGTTCGAGACCCAAGTCTTTGTTTATTACATATGTAGATACCCAAGGTTTTGTTTATTACATATGTAGATACCAAAGGTTTTGTTTATTACATATGTAGATACCCAAGTTTTTGTTTATTACATGACTTTAACTGTCTAGATAATTTAAATCGTCGAAACCTGCTAAACTAGAATGTCAATCTTATCAAACGGTGTATGATCTGTCGTCTTTAGATTGGGGTTGATGTTATTGTTTTATTACCGTTAACCTCCAGTCTGTGATAAAAGTCATCCTTTACAATCATACTGCAAAAAAATAGAAAGTTAGTAAGTTTTCATTGCGTGACCAAAAAATAAAAATTAATCGTATCGATTTTGAAATTTCCCATTTATTTTTGGCCCGATGTTGGAGAAATTTTAATGTTCATCTCCATGTCATGTGCAGGTGAACATAACATTCTTTCCGTGACCGATGGAGAGGGCTTATATATATAGGTATCGCACCTGCTGCCCAATCCTATTGATGTATGTACTTATGATGTATATACATGAATAAAACAATCACGTTCTATTTTTCCTGGGTTGTTAGGTCTCAGTCAATCGGTAATCACGGAATTCGAACATATTATAATGAAGATGAAATAAACCGTATGTTCAGACTATACCTATATATACATATATCTGTTGAAATAATGAACGTGAATTTATAAGAAATGACTTACACTATGTTATGATGGAAGATGTTTATTTTTAGGTTAGGTCACGGTCAAAATACGGAATTCTTAATGCGATATTTTGAATTTCTTTCAGGAAATTTTAAATACATATTGCCCCTCTACAGTATAAATAAGGTCCTACTATACATGTTTTGCTTTTTCGTGGAAAAAAATACAAAAATAGAAATGACGGAGACGAGCAATAGGTTGTCTGATGTTTATTTATGATAGGTTTATATTATCGCTTATGATTTATTGTCAGTAGTTTTATTCTTTATGCTCTCTGTATGAAAAATTTCAGAATATTTATAACATAAAAAAATGCAAAGAAACAATGCTTTGTATTTAAAAGTAAAATTCCAAGAAAATATATATAAAAGAATTAATCGGTGTGGTAAGAACGCATTTTTTGTTTTGTCCATGGGTGGTTTTTGCAAAGATTCCTAACTCCTACAACAGTGAATTGCTTTATATTTGATCTAAAACCGTTCACTTTAAAGGTGTCGAACACATGACGTTACATGCTCATATGGATGAAGTCAAGGGTGTTTTTATAGATTTGGTTAAAAGACTAATACACTGACCATATCGCTATCATTGTACAAGAATCGTCTAGATATGTCGAAGTTTATGTACACAAATGCAGCTATACAACTACACAGCAATGTCAAATCAAGTATCAAGTTTGACGATAAAAAGGAAAAAGAAAAGAAAACCCCCCAGAAAAATGAAAATGTGAAAAATGGGTGTTTTTAATTTCCTGTAGACTTTTCAGTTGTACACAACATCATGTTAATTTCTGGAGATTTAATTTCCCCGGTTTGTTACTTTACGGGTCAGTCGATCGTGTATCTTAGATAACTGACCACGTAATGCGGAAATCTTCAATTATTCACATGAATGGTCAGCGATACAAATGCGTATAGAAACGAGCCATGTCTCTCCGATGTTCTGTGTGTTATTCCTGGTAACGGAAATTGAGATTCTTGTTTACAGAAGGAGAAAGGTCACTAAGCTGTTTTCTCTCTTAGGTTTTCTTGATAGCCATGACACCTGTTCACAAAAGAAACTTCCGGATTGTATCATGTCATGTGAAGAACCACGTCGGTATTATAACATAATCTGCGCTGAATAATGCAAACACCATTGGAACACATGGTGGATGTTGAGGGGATTCTTTTGAAACCAAAGAAAAATAAATAAATAGGCCTAAGTAAACAAAAACAAAGAAGCAAAAAACAAAACTCATCGAAACACAACAAAACAAACAAACAAAAAATGATGAAGATTTCAAAATTTAACAAGAAACACATTCTGAAGCAAATACACCACGAATAAAAGTGTTTACGAATACGCAAGATCGGCAATATTCGCCAACGGTTTGTGTTTAGATATAATTTTAATCAGCTACTCATCGGACAGATGTTTGATTTTGTACATGTTGTACCGTTATAAATATTGGTCTCAGTTTTTGTGTATGAAATGTATAAACAATCAGCTTGTACTATGCCGAACAAGTAGTCAGGGTTTAGACACATGGTGCACGAGCCAAACACGTTTTTAATTAGTCTTCTGACTGTCATAGAAAATCCGCCGCTCCTTTGTATGCTCTTAGCAAATATTGCAGAATAATCACGTCAATCTATTTTTCTAAATATATAGAACACGAATGTTTCAGGATATAAACTAAAAATTTAATTCGTTTGATACTTTTGAAAATAAAAATTATGCACCACTGATTGCTGTTTCATGCCACTCAGCCTAAAGAGCTCTGTCAGCGTCGGTAGCTGACGTCAGCAGTCGGTGGGTATATCAGCGTCGATAGCTGACGTCAGCAGTCGGTAGGTATATCAGCGTCGGTAGCTGACGTCAGCAGTCGGTAGGTATGTCAGCAAACTTCCACCAGAGTTCCTTTGCTCACAAACCAAACTCTTCCACTTAGGCATTATGGGATAGCGATTTCTTAGGCCGCGTATACTGTGACGTCACTGTAGAATGACGAATAAACATAACGTCAAACGTAAACAACTTCTATTCGTAGGTGACGTAATGAGGCCTCGACGGGGAGTTTGGGTATGTCAGCGTCGATAGCTGACGTCAGCACTCGGTCATTATTTACACACAGGCCACGTGCTACCCACATAACATTAGTGTTAGCTTGATGACGCGACCTCTAATTATAGAATGGCAGTCGGTATGTATCAATCGGATCACGCGCTCGTCCTTTTCCGTAACCGGTAAGAAGACTCGGACGTGGATCGGCGCAAGAATTGCATCAAATCGATGCATATTATTAGTCTCGTGCAACCAGACGCTCTGCTTTCTCCGTAAATCTCCAACGAGCAGAGTCTGGTAAAGACACGCGATAACGTTTGTAACGTCAAAACGAGGCTTACCAAAATTTCGGTATTTAATTTGATTGGTTGATTCAACACACCTTCAAAATAACAACTACCAAAGCAATTTGTAATAGACTGAATTTGCCGTTTAAGCTTAAGGATTTACAACTAGAATGCTTATAAAAACTTTTGTAAAAGGAAAGGATTTATTTGCTGTTCTACCCACGGGAAATGGTAAAACCGTTTTATCAAAATTACTTTAGGAGACAAAAGTGAAAGTACAATTTCCAGCTGACAAGGACCGTAATCTGTTTCTATTGTACATGTAGTAATGATTTTCCCATTAGTATAACTAATGAAGGATCAACTAATTAGCATCAGATCTAGGAAATGACTGTTTATGTCAGAGAGAATCAAACCGAAACTAAATTAGCACTCCCTAGCGGTAACAGTAATTATCGAATGTCTTCACCAGACTCTCTGCTTGTCGGAGATTTACGGAGATAGCCGAGTGTCTGGTTGAACGAGACTATGCATTTATTCGCCGGAATCGCGACCGTGGATGAGGTTAAAAGGCCAAAAACCGAGTCCCTTAATAATGTGTTATTTATATTTTCAACACAGATTCAGTTTTGGTATCATTAACATCTTATTCACTCTAATACATAAACATGTAAGTGGAAATTGATATTGGTACAATACCTTAGATGTGCATAATATCTTAGCAAACTCCCCGTCGAGGCCTCGTTACGTCACCTACGAATAGACCTCTCCTATGTGACGCAGAACAATATACAGATTTGTATATTGTGAGTTCGCGATTATCACGCAGGCAAATAACACTAATGAAGTAGTTCGTATTTAAAAGTTTGAAGATGCATTAATATAAAAGTATGGATTTTATTTTAAACATAAAATGATCAAAAGATCACTAAAAAGTAGGGAGACTGTTCAAATTATTGTGTAAATTAATGAACTTAATGTTTACGTTCTTGTTTTGAAAGTTGTTTACGTTTGACGTTATGTTCTTTCGTCATTCTACAGTGACGTCACACAGTAAACGCGGCTTAAGAAATCGCTATTCCATAATGCCTAAATGGAAGAGTTTGGTTTGTAAGCAAACGAACTCTGGCGGAAATTTGAATATCTTAGATGCATTTGAAAGCTCACGTTTCAAAGTGTAACGTACGACTATGACGTCATAGTTACCTTATGTATACGTACCAACCAACTCTGATGGCGTCGATCCACATACGAGGTTCATTTGCGGTTACGGAAATAGCCGAGTAGTTACGATTGGGTAGGTATGTCAGCGTCGGTAGCTGACGTCAGCAGTCGGTAGCTGACGTCAGCAGTCGGTAGCTCGTTTGCCTTTCAGTTATCCTGTTCGGGGCGTATGGTAGCTAGAACTTCCTAGTATGCGACTGTTGCTCTGCTAGGACCCTACACTGCATATGTTAAATTAACAGTGGTGGAATATTGAAAGGGGTGGGTACCAACTATATAGAAAAATACTACGGGAAAGCAAAATTTAATGGTATACAACTATATACATGTAAATGTTTTAATGTAGATAACTACAAAGTTATTTGCCACTTTTAAATCAGGGTTTTCTTAATAACCATCTAGCCATGCAATTGTCTGATTAATTAATAGTACATTAACGAAATAGGGTGCTGGCAAATACTATGGTAATCTTATTGAAATCAGATGTTAGATCCGCTCTTATACACATCCTGGGAATAATGACCTTGACCTCGCTATACGTAACTTGAAAAGATATATGATTAATTTGGTTGCATCAAAAATAGGTCTGTTTAGTGCAGAAAGGGGTCCTGATTTACCTGTAATGTTTGGTCGTATTTCTTTAAAAATAATATTGCTCTTTTTTTCTGTTCCAATCTCCATCTTTCATTCTCCGCACTCACTGCCGGGGTTTCGGGGACATAGACAAAAATCTAACGTACAAATGTCTACCGACAGCACTCTGAATCATTAAATTTATTAAACGTGCTCATTCAAACACAAACCGTTACTCATGAACATAAAATCGTCTTTGAAGTTGATGGAAATAAAAAGGACGTACAAGAAATTAATCACAAAACCTGATGTATGTGTTTGTTTAAAAAAAGAGAGACATTTTACAATACGTTATAATTAAAATGAACCATTTATCTTCAGTGTGCCTGCTATTTTTAGCAGGGAATATGCTGATTATCAACAATTCACTTGCATTTAATTTTTACGATGTAAAGTGTTCAACAACTTTTCATAGTCATAACGCGTGTTTCATATCTCAGATTCTATGAACGATAAATCTGGCGTATAAAGCACATACATATATACACGAATTAAGCCGGCAATATACAATATTCAGAAGTCATAACAGCCTTGAATTATAAATGTTTGTTGTGAATGTATAAAACTATATTTCGTCGAGCTCAATAAGTTCTAATCATGGAGTAAATGTTGTAAACTTGTTTTATTTGGGGTATAAACATAGGATTAATAGAAACACTGCGTTACTTGTACGACTGCGTGGTTTGATTATTCATGTATCTTCTTAATATAAGCTACAAGTGTACCTAGAAATGTATTCCTTACATTCATATGGATGATGAAATATCAATTTTGTACGCTCGATCACGGATTTGATTGCAACTTAATGCAGAGAAAAATCTATTACGTCACCTCCAGTATCCGCCCCTTCTGTCTCGTTCAGTTGGGGGAGGGGGGGGGGTCGTATCTAATATTCACTTCGCATTCCATAATATATATATTGCATGACGTGGACCCTGCAACATGACAATCTACCGTCACACATTCTTCACAAACCAAAACTATACCGTGAGTACACGCACATCTATCATGCCAACATATGTTTAATGTTCTGTATGCTTAGTTTATCGGTCAAGTAAATGCGCATGACATATTTAGAGTTCTTTTAAATTTTACTATGGGGAAAGACACTATATATATGATAATTTTACCGAGCATAGACATTAACGGCAAACTGACCACTCCACTAAATACGACAAATGCGATGACTTCAGCTTCTACGGGGCGCCAATTGGGACTTGATCTTTAGTAATTAAAATCAATTTTGTGTGCAGAGAATTGAATTCCGTCGTAGCAAAATATTTTTTATCTTACAAAAATGTGTGATGCATATTTGTTTTATGAACTTCATTTTTGTGACGACAAAATGAATTTTGCTATACAAAATTATATTTCAGTGGACAAAAATCATTTTTGTCTTGACAAAATGAATGTTGACATGACAAAAATTATTTTTGTCCACAGAAATATCATTTTATAAAACAAAGTTTATTTTTAGTCATTACGTGATAGAAGTTATATATCATTTATAAAAACACAGTTTTGTGAGACAAAGGTGATTTTTTCATGACAATTTCTCAGAATACATATGTATCTCTCAGTTTTGTTTGCAAATTAGTTTAAAGAATAAAAATTAATCTAGGAAGAATTGTTTTAGCAAACTAAAACTGATGTCTCCCCTTTCACTTTCCATAGTTTTTAAAAAACATTTTTAGGGATCGTCTTTAAAGTGGAAAATGAAGACTTACGGTACATAACATTCGCCTATGTGTATAGGAGCTTCAAACAAAGAACAATGTTGTGATCATATGATAGTGAATTAAACTTACCAACATACCAAATATCAAAGGCCTATGTCAAAAAACGTTATGGTCTGGACAAATGAAAAGCTCCAAAAATCACGTGACACACTGTCTTATCATGGTATACCCACTTACCAATTATCAAAGGCCTATGTTAAAAGACAAAAACGTTATGGTCCGGACAACAAAAATGCCCCAAAATCCCTATTAATTGACATTTACATAAAAAATTAAGGTCATCAAAAATGATACGAGACACACTGTCTTATCATGGTATACCCACATACCAATAGGCCTATGTCGAAAGACAACAGAAGAAGAGCAAGAAGAAGATGTACCCCTTCTGGGAAGGGGGGGGGGACCATAACTAGTTTACAACTTTGCATACAAAATTAACTTATAATACAAAACTGAACTTTGTCTACAAAAATGAATTTTGTCATGACAAAGGTCACTTTTGTCCACTTAAAGACAAAATTTATTTACATCAATTTAATTAATAGACCTGTTATTGATATTCAAAACACATAATTTATTTG